>NC_043003.1:73851961-73871961 GCF_006345805.1 Octopus sinensis | reverse complement strand
GGCTACAGAAAATATTCTGCTCAATACCACAGATTTGCTTGTCAGTTGTTTGACCTAACCATTGAGCATGTCCCTTAGTGCTGACGATATGTGCATCTCTGATCACGAGCAGAAGTAGTGGGGGAGCATCATAGCCATGTGTTGAGAGGGATTCTTTGGGGTTTGAATAGTTCACTCTGGAAACATGGGGGTGTTCTTTCAACATCCTTAAACAACCCTTATTCAGGGACCGTTTGACGGGATGGGCTACTCAACCTGAAGAAAATTCTACTGGGCCCCACCTGCAAGGTCATGTGCTGTTATCTTGATATGAGACACATGTCGCGCACATATGGTTGTGAATGCATGTGCCTGGTGTACCTTTATCAGACGGGTAGTCAGATGGGTATATTGGGCTTCGTATATTTTACCCCAGTGTCACTTTGATGCATGAACTGCTCTCTCACTCAATATAATAATATAATAATTCTGATCTTAACTGATTTGCTTGTCAATTGAGATTTTCTTTGGCAGCTGACGATAGTGCATTACAGGTCACGATCAGAAAATATGGGTATTTCGTTCAACATCCTTTAACCACCCTTATTCAACTGCCAGGAGAATTTTCATACTGTTTATCTTGAATGACATCGCCACGCCACACTCATATGGCTGTAATGCATGTACCTGGTGTATTTTTATCAGACGGGTACATTTACCCAGGGTTACTTTCTGGCATGCACAACTCTCTTACTCATAATAATAATAATAATAATAATAATAATAATAATTATAATTATAATAATAGTAATAATAATAAAAGATGGGCTACAGCAAATATTCTGCTCAGTACCACAGATCTGCTTGTCAGTTGTTTGACCTTAACCAGTTGAGCATGTCCCATAGTGGCTGACGGTATGTGCATCTCTGGAAACATGGGTGGTTCGTTCCACATCCGTAAACAACCCTTATTCAGGGACCTTTTGAGCGGGATGGGTTACTCGACCAGAAGAAAATTCTAACTGGGCCCCACTTGCAAGGTCATGCGCTGTTAAATCTTGATGTGAGTTCACCATGTCGCGCAAACGTGGTTGTGATACATGTGCCTAGTGTTCCCTTATGAAACGGGTAGTCATGATGGGTATACTGGGCTTCGTATATTTTACCCCAGTGTCATTTCGATGGCATACACTCCTCTCTCACTCAATAATAATAATAATAATAATAATAATAATAATAATAATAATAATAATAATAATAATAATAATAATAATAATAATAATAAGTTATATAAGTATATATATATATAGATACTTATAAAAAGGAGTGAAGGAAGGAGAAGTGGAGGAAGTAGTATTAGAAGAAGAAGAAGAAGAAGAAGAAGAAGAAGAAGAAGAAGAAGAAGAAGAAGAAGAAGAAGAAGAAGAAGAAGAAGAAGAAGAAGAAGAAGAAGAAGAGGAAGAAGAATCCTTTCTACTAGAGGCACAATGATACTTTTTGGATGGTATGGATTACAAATCATGCATCTCTTAGTTATTGTATATATCCCAGCAGATGAAAACAGACCACTAAAAGAGAGTAATGTTTCCTTATATATTTGTAAAAGGAAACTAGACAGTGCACTGGAATCATACAAGTAACAGAAAATAATTGATGAAATATACTAATTGATGCGATGATACTAATGCATGAATGCAGGCCATAAAAGAAATCAAATACATTCAAAAATTCCTTTGATCGAGGTATGCCTTGAAAGTGAAATAGTTGACGGACTATTTTATTGTTTGTTATACATCCAGTGCATCAGCAGTTTAATTCACCGACAGTTTCTTTTTCTTTTTACATGTTAACTTAATTCAAGTTTCTGACCTCAAAAAACATCCTCTGTCCTCCTACTAGCCCTTATACTATGTAAGAGGTCGAGTGTGTTACCTTTTTGCTTTCACTCAACGATATAGAAGAATGACATAATTATGGACACTAGATCTCTAAGTCACCACCATAAATGAACAGCACTTTTGATATAATTTTAAATGGGATGCCTAGAGCATGGTTTTTTCAATCATGTTGTGCTGATAGAAAATTATTTTGTAGCTAAAGAGAGCTGAGAATTTAAATTTTGCAATGGAACTCGGTAGGTATAGTGGTAATTATTTAGTATTACAGACTATGAGCATAAACATGGTGCTTTAGTCGGCGATATTAAAACCGATATAATTTTTGAAAAGCACATTACATAAAATCTTTCAATTTGTCTTCACAGTATTGTGAAGAGTAAAACTAATCAAACGCTATACTTGCCGTACCTGCAGTTTATTTCGGATACACGAGAACTGTCATAATTATATATACTGTAACAACGTATATTCATGAATCTGTTTATATCATGATAATGTCTGTAACATTTGATAACTGTCAAAGTTAACATAAATAGATGATTCGTTGAGGTATATTTACATGAGAAATTCTTTTCAATATGAATTAGGTTTTAATATCTATATCATTAAATGCCAATGTTTCAAAGTTACATTTCAATTAGTATTTTCGACAGCACGAATAATAGACCGTAGCCACTTTATTACATAAATGTAATTTACTTTCAAATAAATGGAATTATTTTATCAAATTAATATTGTTCTTCTGCTTCAAATGAAACGTCTTCATTTCCTTTACCGTCTAATAGAATCGCAAAGTGTTCACATTGCATTGACAAGTAATTATTCTTCTAAAATTCTTTTGTTTGGTACAAATCTTGAATGAATTTGATCTGATTTGCAGAATCAAACTTTTACTTTTACAAATTACAAAATCAAATTTTCACCGTAACATATTCCGCAATTTTATTATAAGGTAACAATTTGAATAGCGAATTTCTAAAGACTTAATATTATTAATTTGAGAATGCATCAATAGAGCTAATTCATTGGTTCGATGTCATAAATATATTCAGAAAGTGTATCGTACTTTGAATTAAATCATGCGATATATAAGACAAAGGATATTGGGTGACGATACTTTTAAAAAGATCGATGCCGGAATGTTTTAAAATCAGAAAGCCTTAGGAATTATGTAAATACAAAAACGTCAATAATCGGTTATTCCGCAATATCATCCTACACCAGTTTAGTTCCGTAAAATGAAAATTGGCCACAATTTAGAATGTTGAAAATTGGCCACAATTCAGAATGTTGAAAATTGGCCACAATTGAGAATGCTGAAAATTGGCCACAAGTTGAGATGTTGAAGTACATATAGGACAGAAAATATGACATTTTAGAGCTTCAGAGACGAATGGAAAAATAGAAGTGACTATTAACTGGATGAAGAAGTAATCTGAATTATTGCAACAGAGAGCAAGATCTCGCACCAAGTGATGGTGATAATCTACTTGATGGGTTAAGGATCCAAAAGAAATTGGTAGTAAGGACTTCATGTATACACTTGGCATTTCGTTTTCAGTGATACATATTGTAAATAATAGACTCCATAAATGTTATTTTAATTTACGTTAAATGTAATTTGAGTGTCTATTTCATTTTACAAAAACTTTCTGTTCTTTGAATTAAATTTAGTAATTTTAGGTTTCAGATTTTAAATTTTATTACCCTTAAGTGAAGCAAACTCCTTTATATGATTGCAATTAATGTAATGTAGTTACACTTCGCAGCGAATCTGGCGTTGCATTTATGATTTTAAGTCAAATCGAAGTTAAGTACGTTTTGACATAATTTTAAAAATATGTTGCTGTGTAGCATTAGCAGGAGTTATACCACAATAAATACAAGGGATAAAATATGACATGCACGCATGTAAGATAATTAAATAACACTAGTTTAATATTCAGTTGCGAATTAATTATAAAAATTAAATAAATACATACTATTATAATTTCTTACACAGTGAATCATATTGCCGAAATTACTTAACCTTCATAATCTTTATCATGTTCTTTCTTTTCTCTAAATCACCCCCTTTCTCTCCTTATATCTTAATCTTTCTTTCTTTCTCCATATTGCATCCGGTAATTAGTTATTTTTCTTGCAACATTTGAGCGGAAATTCTTAAACATCGCAGGTTAATAACAAGAACATTTAAGCGACCTTGGTGAAACACATCTACCTTTAAATGTGTAGCTTTCAAGCTCTCTATTCGCATTTATATAAGACGTCAGAAGTCCTGATCTAAAACAGCTAATTAACAAAGTTTGAAGGTCATAGAAATATACAATGGAAAAATCAGAATTAACGTGAATCAGTTCATGATTCAAACTTAGACGCAAAAGTAATCTGAGGTTTCTATAGACACAGTGGTTCCAGGAAGTGTAATTAAAACGTCATGAAATACGTAACAAATAAACCATAAGTTAAGGAGACATGAGGAAGTATTTTACCAATCACCATCGTCAATCTTCGACTGCCACCTTCTATTTATGTATACGCACAAGACATACACACACAAATATAAGTATATTGATATATCTCCAAAATGGGGACGAATACCAACACATCAGTGTGGCGCAATTGTGAAGATCTCTTCATATAAAACTGTTGCTTGACTTGCTAACCAACTATCAAAGCACACACATACACACACACACACACACACACACACACATATATATATATATAATATATATATATATATATATATATTGAAGGTACTCCGTCGGTTACGACGACGAGGATCTCAGGGATACGATCAACAGGACAGCTTGCTCGTGAAATTAACGTGCAAGTAGCTGTGCATCGTACAGGCGCATAGTTCTCAGGGAGACTCAGCGTGATACAGTGTGACAAGGCTGGCCCTTTTAAATAGAGGTGCTATTTCAGCTAAGTGATTGCCAGCTAAGTGAACTAGAGCAAGGGGAAATAAAGTGTCTTGCTCAAGGACACAACGCGTGGCCGGGAATTGAACTCGCGAACTTAGGATCGTGAGCCGAATACTCCAACCAATAAGCCACGCGCCTTCACATAGTGGTTGGAATAACTGTCCAAGAGATATGAATATCCGTTATTACTATAGGTATACGTTACTCATGTTAAACCTGGGCATGAGTATGCATGTGTACTATGCTCATAGGGTATAAAAAATAACAAAATAGACAAGAGTTTACCAGGAATCAAATTTAAATTAAGTGTTTGGTGTGTGTGTGTGTATTTGTGTGTGTGTGTGTATTTGTGTGTGTGTGTGCGTCTGTGTGTGTGAAAGTGTATCTCAATGTGCACGGGATTCTGCATATAGAACCTATATTTGACAAAATGTATAAACAAATGACGTAACGTGTATTGAATGTAAAAACGAACGGGAGACCAACAAAGGGTCTGTAATTCTTCATCAGTTATCAACCAAATTGATACTATTCACATTTGCACACTTGACGGTAAGACTGGGTGCTTTCCAATTGGCGGTTCTGCAATAAAATGTTTCCTTGCAGAGTATTAGAGACAAATAGAAAGGGTAGAATAGAAGTGAGAGGGTAAGAGAAAATATAAGGATGACTGAACAATGAAACAGAGAATTTGCAACTGGACCAATGTAAGAAAGAAAGAATATATATATATATAATATATATATATATATATATATATATATATATATATATATATACACACAGACACATGCGCACACACATATTCACAGACACACATACATGCATACGTGAGGTCGCTAAGGATGAAATGTCCGATCTTATGCACCAAGTTTGAGAGTCGATAACTATAATGTTCAATTCTGAATTTTTTTTGTTTTACAAAAACGAGGTGTTACATCACCACTTTTCGAAATGCAGTTCATACGGTCTGTTTATTGTACATTTTCTCATGTAAATCAGTTTTTGTGAACCGATGGATCGATAAAAAAATTATTGTTGTTTATGAATATGAGTTCCGTCGTAAAACTAATTCATTCCAGACAGCTCGAAATATCAACGAGGTGTTTGGTGAAGGTGAGGTAAATGAGCGCACTCTACGTTGATGGTTTGAGAAGTTCCTTACTCTTGAAAATCAGCCCCGTGGTAGACTTGGGACCAAGGTAGATAATTATGAGCTGGAAACTGTAATGGAAGTGGATACGTCTCAAACTACACGTGAATTAGTAGTAAGGTTTGACGTTTCAATTCCAACTGTACAGGAACATGTGAAACAAGTCGGCAACGAAAAGAAGCTGGAGAAGTGGGTACCTCACGAACTGAACGAGCTTTAAATGACACGTCATCTTGAAACTTGCTGTTCTTTGTTGTCACAGCATAAAAGCGAACCAATTTTGCATCGTATTGTTACGCGTGATGAAAAATGCGTTATTTTCAATAATAGTATGCATTTTACACGGCGGTTGGATAGAGACGAAGTGCTATAACACAATCCAAAAACGAATATTCACCAAAACAAGTAAATAGTATCTGTCTGGTGGTCCAGCGCTGGTGTCATCCACTGCAGCTTCATGGTATGTCAATTACAGCAGATGTATACATAAACCAATTGGATGAAATGATGAGTGAACTTGCAATTAAACAACCGAGGTTGGTCAATAGAGACAGGCCAATTCTCTTACAAGACAACTCGTCAACATGTTGCGCAAAGAACGCTACTCAAGTTACAGGAACTGAACTCGGGGGCAGTCTATCATCCACCAAATTCCCTAGACCTTGCATCACTTTTTCTAAGAATTAGACAGCATTCTGCAAGGACAAACTTCAAATCCAAAGATGAAAAATCAGCCTTTCGTGATTTCTTTAACTCTTGCTCTCCAGAATTCTTCGCTGCCGGCAAAAATAAGCTATACTAAAGGCGGCGAGCTGGCAGCAATATTAGCACGCCGGGCGAAGCGCTTAGCGGTATTTCATCTGCCGCTGCGTTCTGGGTTCAGATTCCGCCGAGGTAGACTTTTCCTTTCATTCTTTCGGGGTCGATTAAATAAGTATCAGTTACGCACTGGGGTCGATGTAATTGACTTAATCCGTTTGTCTGTCCTGGTTTTTGCCCTCTATGTGTAGCCCCTTCTGGGCAGTAAAGAAATAATAAATAAGCTAGCGATAAAATGACAAAATTGTGTTGATAATTTAGGTACATTTTTTGATTAACTGTATTGCATTTTGTTGAGATAAAGTAAAATAAACATACATTGTTAATGACCTGATATATATACTATTTATTATGTGTTTATTTCAACGGGAAATAAGACGTGTGAGCAAGAGTAAACTGAATGTTAGTTGTGTTAATGTGCAAATACGTATATAAAGAATTTCTGCTTCATTTTTAATGCTAGTCGTGGGTGAGTAGTCAGTATCTATGATTACTTTCCGGCCTGCGATGTATGTTAGCAGGAAGAGTAGAAAATTTACTCAGTCCTAAAATCCGGCTCGATTTCTGACGACAAAAAATACTAGTGTGGGGTATTGATGCATGATGTATCCTGCATAAAATCGGATATTGCTCCACCTACTGGCTTCCTCACAGTTTTCATAAACTAAATATCTCACACAGCCCTTATCTCGAACCTTGCTTCAGCTACAGATTTGTGCTCTGAAAGCTATATACTATTCTGCAGACACTTTACAACAGATGACGTTTCTATACCATATATTACATTACTGATAGCATCCCATATCAGTTGCAGTATACGGATTTCCATTTCATTTAGCTTTAATTTAATTTCATTATATTTGCATTAGATAAGACAGAATGACTAATTAATGTTATTAAATTTTTAATTTCTCGTCTACCAAATAGCATTGCATTTAATCATATTCTGCTACTCCAACTTTTAATTTTAGTATTCATCCACCATTCACTGATATATCAACCAAAATCTCACGTAACCTTATACTGTGAGAAGAGTTGTTAAGACTTGACCAATTCTGATTTTATGGTCTTCATACTTATCAAATGAAGGCATTTTAATACAATTGACGAACATAAATATAATTCTACGTTTAATGATATATGATGTTGTAATAATATTACAACAGTGGAGATATATATTAGTTATCTGTATACGTTCAGACGTAGTTTCTGTCTACTAGTCTATCTTCCAAATATGTATCGCTCTCGTTTGCCTGTTTGCTTATCTTATTGCCTGTCTACCGGCGCATCTATCTACCTACCTACTTATCAACCTGCATAAGAGGTGGTATCAAACATTTTCCGGACTAGTTGTGTTTGATATATAATAACTTATTTACCTAAGTTCTCCCATCATATCCTTCGAAATAAACACTATATACTGCAAGACACCAGTTCCAGCGTTCCTATCACGTTTGGAATCCTGTTTGGAAGTCTTTTTCTGTAAGCGAGTCCAGGTCCTTTTGCGATTCGCTCTTGATCTCGACAACGCTGTTAAAATGATGACCTTTGAGCTGGCTTTTCATCCTTGGGAGGAGATGGAAGTCTGCAGGTGTTGAATCTGGTGAATAGAGTGGGTGCAGAACCGATATCATGTAGTTTTTTTAGAGAGACACACGAGTGAGTAAAGCTCGGTGACTCGGTGCATTGCAGCCCTCAAGAATCCAATTCTTCGCGTCCCAGAGGTCCAGTTTCTTTTGCCGAATGTCCTCCCTTAAACGCTTCCGGTCGTCGCCGTAGAACTCTCGATTAACGGTCTGGCCTGGAGGACGAATTCCCAATGCACATCTCCCAAAAGTCGATGACCATGTTACAGCTCTGTCGTGGCTTCTTTGGTTGTGGAGACGAAGAGCGCTTCCATTGTGACAACTGCTGGTTTGTCTGAAGGTCATAGCCGTACACCATCAGCGGTGCGCTGACGTAGATCTTGTCAGACTTCGACGAGTTGTTTTTCCTCCTGAATGGTCAGTAGGCAGAGGGAAAACCTGACAGAGACACGCAGTATGTTCTATTCAGATGTTAGGACTGCATTCACAGACGCATTTGACAGATCAACAATATAAATAATGTATTTGATTGTTCTGCGACTATCCTCTTCCAGAACCTGATGAATTTCCTCCGCATTTCCGGGGTTGACGTTTGTGGCAAGTTTTTCAGGTCACTCATCGTCTTCCAGAGTGGTTCTTCTGAGTTTTTTAACTAAAATATTGCTTACGGCCCATTGCCTCCTCGCCCTCACCTTGCCAAAATATGTTCAATGTCGTTGTAACAGACTTGCCAAAGTTAATGCAAGATTTCACTTTGGATCTTATTTCCAACTTGCTGTCTATGACATAATCGCAGACTACGGCATATACTTGATCATAAAAACAGTTTTCAATACATGGGAAGTAAAGACATGTTACTCGGCACACTGCCTTATTTTCATCCCTCTAAATTTTGTCACATGCACAGTAAAATAGGCAGCACTTATAGCCTACTCTTCGGAAGAAAACTTGAAAACGAAACCCCACAGTGCACGTAAAATAAGGTAATGATATTCAAAGTTTGGTTAATTGACTGACAAAACATTCTGTTCATAATATTAAATCCTGCAAGAAGCTGATATATTCTGGAATCTTTACTACACCAGTGATTTGACAGACACTGTTTGGAAGGAGAAATACGCTAGGTAACATAACATTTTTCTCCCTCCTTACATGTTACTTTATGGCATCATCAAAGAGTAAGATGGTTAAAGAAAGCGTTTTACGCGAACAAATTCTTACAAAAATGCTCACTTTCAGATGGGGTTCTGTGTCACCCCAGGACTACTGAGCGGACTTAGCTCAACAATGAAAATACTGGACAGTCTAATTGCGACTATATATTTATAAATATCCGTGTAAATGCATGGTGATCTGATACTTTTGTATATACTTCCAATGACCCACACGTACAATTAATGTTCTTAATATTTCACTTTTTTTTATTTTCTGCCTCAGCTTCTACTACATCTTCCGTCTTGTGACAAATCAGTCTCAGGCTATAAACCGCCCACAACAAAATTTAGTTCCATTTTGAAAAAAATCTATCCACGCTTGACTGATTAATCCCATTTGTGAGTATTATAATTCAAATATTTAATAATCGTCCGCGCACTTTCTTCTGATATCTTTATACATAGCCATTATAAATGGTTTTCTCTTTGTCATGTACTTCATATTTCTCTTCTTCTTCTGTTTCTTTTCTTATTTCTTCCATCCTGATGACCGCCATTTTTGTTCCTCTTTTGATTCTTTTCCTCCTTCACTTTCTTTACTTTTCTAATTCTCCTAGTTCATCTTTTTTCTGTTCTCTTCTCTTCTCTCTCGCACGAAAATGAATATCCAACGAGTTAAATGTTTTCGTTCATTTCTTTTCTCTCTTACCATCCCCAATCTACCTGTCCTGCAACACCTATCGCTCATTCATATTACCATTTCAAATATATATATATATATATATCGCCCCCTTTGATTGTATGTCTTTCACCTTCCCCATCTCTCGCTTACCCCTTTTGCTCTCACTTTTTCTTCATCTCTATCTCTGCTTTGTTAAATAATTACATATTCTTAATAACTGAAATCAATATTTCAATTTCCCTAGCATCACTTTTTTATAACATCCAATAAAGAAGAAATTGCTGGCAAATCGTACTTAACCCAGTCACTATAAGAAATACCCACACATATAAAAATATATCCTTTGTACAATCTGCAATCAAACAAGTTTAGCCGATTAGCACTGACTAAAAGATAATTACCTTTTAGTCAGTACGACTTGGTTAAACTTATTTCATAGCGGATTGTATAAATTATAATTTGTGCTTACGTATGAAGAGGTCATTAAAGATAAGTCCTCATATATAAACAGCGTATACATAAATACAAGACTCTATATAAATATACACGCGTATGTGTACAACTTAGGAGCAATATCAAAATATTGCCAACGCATTGTTTTCAGGTAACTTACCTAAACATCTCTTTACTGAGTATTCTTCCCTTCCACTATCTGGTATTGCATTGCGAAATAATATAGTATTCTGTAGAAGTTCCCGACTGCCAGGTACTTACACGTTACAAGTAGAAGGGAATAATTCTATGCAAGTATCTCATACTTCAGGACGGAATATCAATTTAACGACCCTTTAAGTGGTATGAAAAATAAAAATCAGATTCTAAGATAAGTTCTTTCCTATCGCAAGTTCAAAATTGCTTCTCTAAAAAAGTAACTAAATAAATTTGACTTCTAGCTAGACGATTCTATCCTATACAATTAAATGACGAGGGTAACCACAACTAAGTATCTATCTACCTCTCTATATATTTATTGAAGTGTGCGTGAGTGTGTGTGTATGTGCATGCGTGAGTGTGTGTGTGTGTTGGTGTTGGTGTTGAAATTGCCGTGACCTCACATATTTCACTCGTGTTATCTCTGTTATTCACTGTTTCTACCCTGTTGTCCAAATTTCGTATCCCCATACGTAACTTTTTTCTTAATCTATTTCCACTTCTGTTCAAGTGCCAGCATTTCTTTAGAGTTCGGCGCCGAGAAAGCTCTGATTTCTGTGTATTTCCATAATTTTCCTTTCATTTCATCCGGAACAACTGTTAGAGCATTAGATCATTGAATGTATCTCACATATTTTCTGTTTCCAAGTTTTTAGGTCTTCATTATATAAATTTTACGGTGTCAGTAAGTTGAGGTGTGTTACTCCACCTCAAACAGTGTAATTAATTTCTTTGCCTGTAATACCAAAGGCAATGGTAAAAAAAAAATCATTTCATGTTAAAATGTGAAGGGAAATTTATAAGAGAAACTTTTGGTGGAAATTTATACTTCATTAAATGAGACATTATAGCGATGAAGGAAGAAAAAATCGTCTTGGATTGAACAAAATACAAATAAATTTGATGAATGATTGTAGAAGATATTTTATACAATCTAAAGAGTGAAGAATACGTCAAGTAAAGCACGTCTGTGCATAGATTTTCTTCGACCCGAACAAATTCGATGGTTTCCACTTGGGTAATAGGTAATTTTTCCAAGTAACTTCTTTCGATGATTTGTGCTCATGTTTAAACAAATATCACGTTGATGAAAGTAATGTGATTTTTTCTTCTTTACAGCTCCGCCCAGATCACTTTATTTGCGTCAGTTTCTATCTTTTGTGTCTCTCTAGAATTTAAGATTTAAGAAGTAACACAGCTGACTGTTCAGACGTAATTCGAAAATCTGGCAGGGTTATGTATGGGTTTAAGAAAATAATATGAAGGATTATGAAAATTCCCAATTTCATAAATGTCTACGTAGAGTACTGTAGAAATATATTTTCCATATGTCATGACATGGAACTGTTCTTTGCCTTCCGTTTGTTCATTTTAGCTGCTCTAATATCAAGTATATTCACTGACGGCTTGTTATCTAAAGATTTGACGTTAAATCGTTTCCACAGTATGTACATGTTGTTGGTTAAGTCATGTGAATCAATACAACCTACGGTGCTTTCACATTTTAAATATTTACATCTGTGCCTTAATCTTTGATATGTAAACTAATAACTGACGTTTTTTTAGTGTTGTTCTGGCTTAATTGGTTATTGACTCAGATCCATGGTACTTCTATGCCAAAAAAAAAAGGCATATATTTTCAATCAGAGCTTCCGTGGGTGTTTCCATACAACATTTGTCCAGCAGTCTGCAGTAGAATTTTGGATTACACTGTGATACATTTAGGTTGTATGACAGATCTTTGAGATTGCTACTTCCATTAAATTAATAGCATTTTACAATTTCCAAATTCTGCTTTGACATTTAAAATCTTTTGAAAACAAATATGTTGGGTCACGATATAAAAGAACTACATTTTTTTTAAATCGAAGTAGAATTATAGAGAGAAAACATGCTAGATAGTGGCTGACGAATTATAATTAAACTAATCAGGAAATGCATGGCAAGCAATAGGAGTAACAATCCTTGTAAGAGTTCACTTGACATTTATAGACGTTTCAATCCTGCATTTGATTTGCGATGAAATAACTTCGAGTAGAAATTTCGTTATTCATGAAACAGTTCCTTTTTAAACAATATTTGTTGAAGATAAAATGATAGGCACTTTTATTTAGCCGATTCTCGCAGATGAGAAAGTTCTTTTATATCAGAAGCCCACACAATTATATTTTCATGCGCCTTGAAATATGAAATTAAAATTCGAAAATTGTTGTCAAGCAAAAGTAGAGAACAAATGCAAACAAACACCACACACTTACAGACAAACACACACGCATACACACGGATGCACACACACACACACACACCACACACACACACATATATATATATATATGTGTGTGTGTGTGTGTGGGTGTGGGTGTGTGTGTGTGGGGTGTGTGTGTGTGTGTGGTGTGTGTGGGTGTGGGTGTGTGTGTGTGGGTGTGTGTGTGTGTGTGTGGGTGTGTGTGTGTGTGTGTGTGGGTGTGTGTGTGTAATACAAAAAGGGACAACAAATAATCCAGATCGACGATACAAAAGAACAAGGACAGGTCATTCGAAGCTTCTTATCCTCAGTCAAGTACCGGGTCATCCGTATAATTTCGGCTGATTGATCTTATATATATATATATATATATATATATAATGATAAATCTCATAGCGAGTTATAAACAGTAGCGGTAACACATCGTGACGCATATTTGCCATTTCAATATGGCTAACCCTAAGGGTGGATGTTACTGTAGTTTGTAGCCCCAGGAAGATATCTCCTCCAGCTGGCTATAGACACACTATCTGTGTCCTCTCAGTATTTGTGAAGGGAAGTCATCCTCCCCGTCTTCAACTCATGATACACACGGACTCGAGTTTCAAGGTGTTTACCTATCATCAGCGTGTGACAATCATGGTTGTCGACGAGAAGTCAGCTCCCTTCACAAATACTGAGAGGACACAGATAGTGTGTCTATAGCCAGCTGGAGGAGATATCTTCCTGAGGCTACAAACTACAGTAGCATCAACCCTTAGGGGTTAGCCATATTCAAATGGCAAATATGCGTCACAATATATATATATATATATATATGCAACGGGATCTTTTTAGTTTCCGTTTATAAATTTCACTCAAAAGGCTTTTGTCGGTCTGAACTTATGGTAGAAAACATTTACCCAATGTCACGCAATTGGGTTGAACCTGGAACCATGTGGTCGGGAAGCAAACTTCGTATCACGTAGCCACGCCTGCTCCCATAAATATTCAAAGACTTTACCAACGGATGTAATCAGGCCCTGGCTATTTGTCTGCGTGCAAAAATTTCTTTCAAAATGCATGACAAGACGCAACACTCCTGGAGGGAGGACAAATGATGAATGTGACTACTTTGTGTAACGGTGATTTCTAAAACTTTTCCCCTCTGCATTTACCTCTAGTTCACCGCTCATTTTCCCGACAGATATGCTACAACGTCCGCGTTCACGTTTTTAAATGTCTTCTCGAATCCAGACTTTTGTATTGCTGCTTCAGTGCACTACTATTCGAAATTTCTTCTAGACATCTTAAGAAGACTAACAGATTCCTTCTACAATTTTTGTATCAATAGATGTATATCTAGTCCTTATCGGATAAAATTGGTCAAAGAGCAAAATAATATTTCAACTGTTACCTTTTGGTAGGATTTAACCCCTGTTTCATAGAACAATTTGATCAACTATGAATAAACAAAGCATATGCACACGGTGATTTTGAGGAATATTTTTATTTGAATTCTTGGTAAACGAGTGGACCTGTTGTATTCAGGAAACGCTTCTTCCTTCTAGCGCCGGCTTTGATGCGCGTGTGAGTTTATAATGCACAGCAACAAAAGCAGCAACTGCAACAACAATAACAAGAACAAAAACAACAACGACAACAGCAACAACAGCAACTACTACTACTACTATACTACTACTACTACTACTACTACTACTACTACTACTACTATTACTACTACTACTACTACTACTAATAATAATAATAATAATATAATAATAATAATAAGAAGAAGAAGAAGAAGAAGAAGAAGAAGAAGAAGAAGAAGAAGAAGAAGAAGAAGAAGAAGAAGAAGAAGAAGAAGAAGAAGAAGAAGAAGAAGAATATTAATAATAATTCTTTCAACCAAAGGCACAAGACCCGAAATTTTGATGGATGGGGAAAATCGATCACACCGACCACAGTACTTACTTTATCAACCAAGAAAGGATGAAGTGTTGACCAGAATTTGACATAAAGACGGACGAAACGCCGCTATACATTTTGCCTGGTTTGCTAATATACACACATACAGACACTCACACACACGTAGGTACGCAATAAGATACACGCACGTACGCGATAAGCCACACGTACGCACGAGTAATTATAGTGTGAGAGTGTCAAAATCGGTGACCAAATCAATGAATTATTTTCTTTGACAAGTAAACATTTGTTGTATTTACGAATATTTACTACAACTGAATCATATTTAATAAATGGCAATAATTTACTGCAAAACATTAGAGTGCAATATCATGTTATTTTCATATTACTAAAGATTTTCAATCATAGAAGAATTTCTGAACCTGTTGCATTTTACATTCATTGCGTATAAAAAATTTTCAAATGCTTGTTTCTATTGTTAATTAGCCCATTGTATTTACCTATATTGATTATTAGCACCATGATAATTTATAAACATATGTTATCGATTGTTTATTTACTATTATGTATTCACGTGTTTGTTTTTGGGACATAGCATTCGTGATATATCATATTTAGATTTGGGGCGTTATATTTGTCCTTATATTTTCATGCTGTTGTTTAAATTTTCTAAAAATCGTTGATTACTGTCAAACAATAGGAAAAATGATTAGAGTTTGGAGTTACATACCGTTATGTAACATAACTAGATACGAATATCGACACAATAAAGAAGTATTTTAAAAAAGTATCACAATTTGATTGGTAAAAATGTATGTAATGCGTTATGACACAGCGTTCTATGCGCAGAATCACATACCATTATAAAAGTAAGAGACTTTATATCATAGGAAAATATGTAAAATATAGTGAACTAGTGACTTCTCTACTGTTACACGTTATGCTACAATTAGATTACAGAAAACCGGAAACAATATATCTCCTGTAGTTCTAGAAGTATGTCAGTTCTGTCCAGAAAGCAATATACACCAGCAAAAATTTAAATAAAAACATAAATGGGGGGAAATATTTCATGTCACACACTCTTGAAAATTTGAGGCTCCTTTCTCGTAGTATATAACATGATATCTGTCCATTCGACACCCCGCCGGGAAAGCCTTTATAAGCCTTCAGGCGGTGAGCTAGCAGAATCATCTGCACGCCGGGCAAAAATTTTAGCGGGATGCCATCATCTTTTAAGTTCTGGTTTCAAATACCCTCGAATTTACATTTCGTTCGTTCAGGGATCAATAAAATAAGTGCCAATAGATCACTGGGTTCGACGTAATCAATTTACACCGTCACTAACATTGCTGGTCTGATTTAGAAATATGAAATAATATGTTATGTGTTCGTTGTGATAGTTGTAGAGGAATCAGTCATGTGAGAATTAGTGCCAACTAAAAACGTAATAGGTGTGATTTTACTTATATCCATAAGGACAAAGCGCATGCATTAAACTGTAATGAGGTATCGATATATCTCAAATTTGCCTGTACATGGAAGTGAGCACAGGCACAATGCAAATAGAAGCAAACAAGACAAGCTCAAACACTACACATATATTATATATATACAGAGGTTGGCCAAAATAATGGAAACGCCGTAAATACTCAAACAAATTTACTTAAATATGGAGTAGAGCTTCCTTTAGCAGTAATTATAGCTTGAATTCTACGAGATATGGACTCCTACAAAGTTTGAATTGTTTCCAAAGGAATTTTTGTCCATTCTCCAACTAAAACAGTCTTCGCTTCGTTTAGTGGTGATGGTGGAGGATATTAACTCCTTACTTGTTTTTCTAAAATGCACCATAAATGTTCAATAAAATATTGAGATCTAGGGACTGTGGTGGCCGGATAAGATGTTCGACTTCACCAGAACGTTGCTCGTGCCATTCAGTAACAACTTGAGTGAATTGGTGCATTATCATCCTGAAAGGTTGCATTTCTCTCCGGAAACAGTTCCTCAAACATAGGATGAATTTGATCAGATAAAATGCTTAGATAGACTTGACTATTAATTCTGCCATGAAGGGAAATCAATGAGTCGGCGGATTTCCAAAATACAGCCTCCAGATCATCACAGATCCTCCTCCATGTTTAACAGTTGGAAGGAGGCAATCTAGGTCAAATGCTTCGTTTGGCTGTCTTCACGTTTTTATTCGTCGGAAATAAGGTAAAGGATGACTCGTCCGAGAAAATACCATTCTTCCACTGCTCTACGGACTAATTCTGTAGGCGTTTACTCTACTCTAAACGCTTTGCATCCTTTGTTTTTGAAAGTAGTGCTTTTCTGATTGCAGCCCTCCCATGAAATCCGACATTGTGCAGCTTACGGTGGAAAGTTTTTTGTGAAAACTGGGTTATCGAGGTAGTCATTAACCTCTGCAGTAAATTCGGGACCTGTACTTTTGTGATCCTTTCTAACAATTCGCGTAAGGGTCTGACGGTCCCTATCTGAAAGATTCGGCTTTCTTCTGGAGATTTGTTTCGACGAGGAGATTTTTCCGTCTTTCTCAAAGGCTGTCATTACATTCGAGAAAGTACTTGTTGATACATCAAACATCTCGGCTGTTCCCGTTACGCTAGCGACTGCCATACGAGCACCAACAATTTGACATCTTTGAGAGTCTGATAAATCTGTCAAATTAATGAATTTTAATTACCTTTTTCTGATGATATCTGAAAGGAAGCAGCAACTTTAGCAAAATATACGAAGCAACACTAATAGTAAATAAAAAAATCATGAAAATAAACAAGCTTTATGATGCTATGATGCTAGGTTTTTGCATTATTTTGACCATTGTATATATATATATATATATATATATATATATATATATATATATATTGTGACCGGCCAGGCTATCAGATGTTGCTACACATCGCTGGTCACAATGCACTTCGCATTGTTTTAGCCTTCAAATGACGCCACCCCGCTGGCTAAGCGAGCAGGCCAACAGAAGAAGGAGTGAGAGAAAGTTGTGGCGAAGGAGTACAGTAGGGATCGCCACCTTCCCCTGCCGGAAACTCGTGGAGTTTTAGGTGTTTTCGCTCAATAAACACCTCACAACGCCCGATCCTACGATCGCGAGTACGCTGCCCTAATCACTGGGCCATTGCGCCTCCACACACGCACACGCATGCACGCGCACACACACACACACACACACACACACACACAAATATATATATATATATATATATACACACACATATGCTCTGGCAGGGCATCGAATGGACAGATATCCATTATACAATACGAGAAAGGCACCTCAAATTTCTAAGAGTATGTGACATGAAATATTTCATTTTCGCTGGTCTTCGTACAGAACTAATGTATTTCTTTAACTAACCGATAGGGCGGCTATTAGGCTAGTATATAGCTTTTAAGCAACTGACCCTGAATAGGAAGATCTGCAAACAGGTCACTTTCTTTTGTTGGAGAATTTGTTGCAATTACAGTAATGAAAACATAGGAATCTATAATTTCAGGATTGCAGGCCCGGATTCAGCACGGAATGTTTTTAATTTACTCACAGATTTAACTTTTAGATTAGAAAATTGTTAGCATACAAAAACTTTATCACAAAATTGACTTATTGTTGGTCCGGATTCGGACCGGAAAGTTTTTAATTTACTCACGGAGTCAGACTGATTCCAAAATGGTATGATATGTTGGGCTACGGCCTCTACGAGTAAAGTTGAAAAATTGTGAAACACTGACACACAGACGTTCACACTTATTATATTATATTATTATATTATACGAAGGTAGCTAACTGTCAGAATCGTTAGCACGCCGGGTGAAATGCTAGAGGTATTTCGTCTGCTGTTTGGTTTTGAGTTCGCATTCCGCCGAGGTCGACTTTACCTTTCATTCTTTAAGGGTCGTTAAAATGTGTTACAGTTACGTACTGGGGTCGATGCAATCAACTTAATCCTTACCCCAAAATGTGAGGCATTGTAATCAAATTTGAGACCTCTCCAGTAGAAAGGAATTATTAAAGCTATAAAAGTGACACGTTAACATTTATTCTATTAAATATGTTTAATTTTGGGGAAATTTTATATCAATTAATGTATATTTTACATGTGTCTGTGTGTCAGTGTGTGTATGTAGGTATATACATATATGTATAAAAGAAAGCAAAAAAAAAAATAATAAAATCGATATCGTTCAGTATGTTGGTGAGAGGAATTTCTGTCACAGAGAAATGGTTCAACAAAGTTGTACATCATCTCCCACTTTCTCTCACTCACTTTTTCTCTCTCTGTTTGTTTTATCCCCCCCCCCCGTCTCTATGCCTACTATTATTCTCACTTCATCATGAGAAATATTAGGAGCGTCATAGAAGAGTGAGAGACACTGACAGAAATTAGCTTTCGCATTTATTTTACATACATTGGGGATTTTTCCCCAATGTATGGCCAGTGAGCGTGTGTATTTATCTGTATATCAGATGTATGAGTGTGTGGGTGTAGTTGTCTGATGTCACTCTGTATGTATGTATCAGCTAAGTGGGAGGTGCGCGTATGTGTGACCTGGCAAGTAGATGAGAGTAGATGGCACCAGCACGTTTGTGCGTGTTTGATATGTTGTGTGTCTGTATGAGTTGGGGTACGTATCAGCCGTGTGCGAGAACTCGCTTTGACTAATAGCAGCCTAGTTTCCGGCAGCCATGTACGACTTCCTATGAAACTCCAAGTCTATGAAGCCAAACTGTTTATAACGTTACAATTTGGTTTCAAATAGCTGTCAGCTTTAACGATATGATGATCGTAAGGGTGGGAGCTCATATATGTGCGCGTATGTGAGTGCGTTCGCGCAAGTGCGCGTATATGAATGCATATATTACTTAGTTGTTCGAAATGAATGTCGAATGCCTTGTTAACATATCAATATAAATTATCTTGTATTTGAACATACCTTTCGTCTGTTCCATTAGAGTTC
>NC_043003.1:73754461-73846961 GCF_006345805.1 Octopus sinensis | reverse complement strand
AATAAGGTTAATGAATTCCAGTAATTTGTTTAATTCACTGCGTATTTTTATTTTCCTATACCTCTTATTTGTATATTTATTATTAGCTAGTATCATGTGGCTTGTATTTATTCACTTGTTTTGTGATGAGAGAAGAGACTGATTTCACATTAGTCTGAATTTTTTCTTACGGTTTCCAAGCAGATTATGAATGAAGTACGGGTCAAGTTTGTTTCCAACAAATTCAAAAAGCTGGAATGAAGTCCATTAATAGGCTGGGAGAGAATTATAATTTTGTTAGCTGAATTTTCGTTGTTTTGTTTCGAATCTAACATGTAGAAATGGATTGTACAGCATGTAGGTAATATTAATGTAACATGAAATTTTTCAATTCGATTTGGAAAACTGAGATGGCAGATCCAATATATCCAACTGCCTTGATTACATTTGAAAATAGGAGATGTGCAGAGTAACTCAAATCACAAATAGTCTGATATATTCAGTTATACTTCTATCTCTAGCAATATTTAATATCTAGTGTATAATGGCATATATTGAGAAGATTATCTTGGAAACAAATATGAAAAATATGTGTAACTGTAGTGATGTAATTTTCTGATTTCTAGCTGAAGCCCGCAATATCATATGTACATGTACTTAGTGTGAGGTTTTTGTGGGACAAGTTTCTTCTAATACAAACAAAACTCAAATAGAATAATGTCACACATTTGTAATATTGTGAGTTGCTAAACTTACATTCAATGAGCTTATGCAAGTAATTATTTAACATTAGTCATTGTACTGATGTCTCAAATGTAAAAAAAAAAACGAAACTGAGAAATGAACAATAAAGTCAGTTGCTCAAATGTTCTGGGACAATATAGTTAATGCATATTTCAGTACACTAAAATAAACTTTATGGAATGCAAAGTCGAATACGTGTTAGTAGACCTTTTCGATAAAGTATTCTCTACATTGTCTTATCTTGTTGATCAACTGAACTATGTAAATGCAATAATCTCTTTTGCTTTCTGTATTTAGATTCTAGAGATTTATACAGGCAGATTTTCCTACGAATTGACTGGATAATGATAGTGCAGAGTTATTCTTTAACTCAATATATTGCATATATTTATCCCGCTCATTTCAATTTAGTATGCAGCATATTATTCTGAGCTTATACTTCTTAGAGGCATAGCTGAATATTTATAATCATTTCACTAATTTCTCTCCATACACATACATACATATATGTATATATACATATATGACAGACTCTCTCATCGAAGACGACGTGTGACTGTCCGGCTTTTGCTGAAGAACCTACACATATGATTTGTTCATATTAGTGAAATATATGTGCACGAGGAACGTTCTAGTGAAGTTGAACATTTTATCTGGCCACCACAGTCCCAGGATCTCAATATTACTGAACATTAGGGTGCTCTTTAGAAAAACAAGTAAGGAGTCGATATCTTCTAGCATCATCACTGCAAGGAGTGGAAAGTCTTTTTGATGCATTTCTATTATTTTAATGTGTTTCCATTATTTTGTCCAACCCCTTTATGTCGGAGACATAAATGATATAAAGAACACCTTGTGCGTTTGTCTCCATTATATATATATATGTATGTATATATATATATATATATATATATATATGTATATATATATATATATATATATATATATATATATATATATATATATATATATATATATATATATATATATATACATATATTTATATATATGTACATACATATATATATATATATATATCAATCTGTAAACACTCTTTGTCTGGTCTACATACCAGATGAGAGGATTTCTGTGTTTATTTTTCTTGTCTTTATCCGTTAATCGTTTCCATTGTCCATTCCCATTTGTCATTACTGGACTCATACCGCACGCAGCGTCCTATCATATTACCCCATCTATCGATATCCTTCCTTCAGGCAGTGACTATTCGTTTTCTCTTTGATCATTACGCCTGTCTCTTCCTCTGTGTTTTTCACGTTGGCACTGTCATTTAATATTTTTAGTCCTGCATGCTACTTACTATATTCCTTCTCTGCATACATTTATCACTCTCCCTCCCTCTGTCTCTCTTTCCTCTTCACCATCTCACTTGCAGAATCGCTCCTCTGGCTCTATATTTCTCTCTTTCGCCTTCTCTCTCCCTAAATTCTTGTATGCTCTGACACCTCCAATGCAAACCAATCCAAAATTCTTTACTCCTATTCAGTCTTTTTAATTGAAAGATCTTTGAATTGAGATGCGCTTTAATTCTCGACCCTTCTTTATTGCCATTTGATATTTCTGTCTTATTGTTCCCCTTTTTTCTCCAGTCACGATGTTCATTCCCGCTCTCTCTTGTTTCTTTACTTCCTTCCTTTTACATTTCCCCTTCTATTCTTTCCCTTACTCAAATATCCTATATACTTCAACACTAAACACTGCAGTCCATTTCAACACTTTTCCACTCCTACTTTGCTTTTCGACAGCTAATTACCTTGGACTAACAAGCTCCATAACTCCAGACCTCGACTCGTATTCTATGGCTCCTAAATCTCTTTGCTCTTTTCCTTTGCACTACTACAACTACCCTTTGGGTGTTCTTCAATGCATGCCTGATCCAAATAGTAACGCTTGAATTACAGTATATATGCAATAATGCAGACGTGTGTTTATATATATCACTGCCTTCCGAGTTCTTTCACATCTCTTTAAAAATACACCACTGAGAGGTGTGTATGTTGAATAAAACCATATTTAATTGATCCTCCAGTATTTTCTTTTACTCAAAGGCAGACTCTTTTCTGCATCCACTCATATTCATATGTGCGTGTATTTATGTATACACAAACACACGTACACACACAGAAATACACACACATATACAAACACATAGACACACACACATATATGTGTACACATTCATACATGTGATAATATAAGTATGTTCGTGAGTTTCAGTGTTTGTATACCTGTATTTCTATATGTATGTGTAAATGTGTGTGTACCTACATATATAATCATGATTGGTATTTACTAGATTTAAAAGTGTATCCGTAAGCTGTATACCGATTTTGCCAGAAAATGTGAGTGAACTGAGATAAGTATTGGAATGGCAGCAATTGCTCATTGGATCGTTTTATTTTAGCGGTACTCTGTTCCACACTCCTCATTCATAGCATCTAACTGCTTAGTTATTTGCTAATTTACGAAGTGATTGATTACAGTGGCCTTAAGCCAACTAGGTACCAGCCAGGACAAGAGGAATTTTATCCAGGATCTCAGATATGATATTATAAAGACTTATCCTGAAATTCTTTTCATTGCTTCAAATACAAGAATAATCCGATGTTAATAGCTGTCTACAAACTGAAAGGCCACTGGGCATTCTGATGACAATACCACATAAAAAGTTTATTCGAATTAAAAGATATATTTTCCTCCTCTCTTAGAATATATTAGAATCAAATTGTATTACTTTTTACATCAAAGCAATAAAGCTATGATTTTAATACTTAATTTAGTGTAAGGTATATTCCAAGCAACGGCTGTATTTTTCTTGAAATTCAATGTCGTATGTACAGGCTGCTGGGCTAAATTGGACGGTTTTCATAAAAGGAAAATAAAGTAAAATATCTCATCCAGAGATGAAAGTATTCAAAACAAATCTTAACATATCAACTAGATTATGGCTGGTAGATTTTTTACTCAAATAAGCCACCCTCATGTACCACTTTGCATACTTTGGCAAGTGTCCCAATACAGCTACCATGCATATTGCTTTCGAGCGTCAATCTTCTCCAGTCAGGGTCTGATTATAGTCTCCGGTAGCTTCACATAGCCTAGCCATCCATCTGTATTGAGCCTTAGATCATTTTCAAAACTATGGGAACGAATCTTGGTATGCCCACAGTGTCCCTTCCTGCTGATCATTGTTTCGTATCTCCGTTTCAAACGGCCATATTACGTCCTACATCATATTGACACCCGGCGCGAATCATCATGATACAGGAAGCTCTGTTTCAAAATTCCGATGGCTTCCAGTCCTCGATATCAGCTTTTTTCTCAATAACAGCATTAATATTTATGCTTTCCATCGTTGTTGACTCTTCACTAATATATCGTGATGTTCATAGAAAAGAAAAACAGAGATCCAAACTCATAATATTAAATCCGAACAATCTCTAAGCATGAACTAATATAAAGGATATATCTGATAAACAATACAGTGAGATTCTATACTTCAAACAAAATGGTAATTTGTTTACTATAACGCTTAGCCTTTGAGATATCTATATATACTCCTCGATATCATTGACCAGGCAGAAAACAGTTTTTGAATGCAATTTAGTTTGTCACACAGATATGGTGATACGCATGTACATACGATACATATCACTTCATAATGTTATATTGAGAATATAACGACTGGGAGGAACAGAATTGGCCGAAAATTTAGTGCTTGGATTAAATGTTTTTTTGCCTAAAACCTTAAAGTATTTTGTTCAGGTTTTCTATCTTAATTTCAATTCGCGACGAATTCAACTTTTTCTTAATGATTCATATTTACGGTGTTGATACTGTAATATTATTGTACACTTTTTTGTACACTTTTCTAAGCAAAAATCGACAGTTGAGAAAACAAAGCTTATTGTTACGCAAGCTTTGAAACTGGAAATGCTGGAATACTTCTTAATCACTCTACTTCTGAGAATTACATTCCTAAATTATAAACACAATATCTTATATAAAATGGTTTCAAATTTCAATCATAGTAACCGTTAATTTTATTAATCCCAATTTCAAGCGCTACCTTATTTTATCACCTAACAAGTATAAAATATAAAGTTGACTTCTTTTGAGTTGCAGCTCAAGAATCAGAACATATACTTCAAGTTATTCTGTCTGAAACCTTAACTTTCATAAAGATTATAAAGGGAAACACTTATTCAAATATACGTCTGTTATCGCCAACACAACTTGAAAGTAAAATTACAAATATTTTAATATTTCTAGTACTCTAACAGCTACGAAGTCATTCTTACTGTGATTTGTAAATTCAGTTAGATTTCGTTGTTGCAGAATGTAGAGAAGAAAATGTATTAAAATAGACTTGGAAAATTTGGTAAATCTGTGTGACAAAGTTCTTGCTCTGAAGCTGGATGTCTGTGGAAATTTATGAAATATTCGGAGAATGAAACCTGTCCAATTAAAGTAGAATATACCGCCCTGCAACATCTTCCTTAGAAATAAGAGAAAATAGAAACACTAACTGGTCATACAACCTGAAAGAAAAAAGCTACCAAACTTCATCCAAATAACATATTACGATGTCGCAAAATAATGAAGATGTTGCATGATATAGTTCTATATATACTATCATTAGAGCAACTGTGTTATGTCTTTTGATTTGGTCTGAGTTATGTCGCAAAACAAGAATGAAATAACAACAACAACAACAACAACAACAACTACTACTACTACTACAATTAATTGGTAATACAACCTGACAGAAAAAAAAGCTATCAAATTGTATCCAAATAACATACTGCGATGTCACAGAAGGAAGAACAGGTTGTATGATATGGTTCTATATATACAGTCATTATAGCGAATGTGGTCATGACTTGTTGTTTGGTCTGAGTTATGTCGAAGAACGAAAAAAAAATAAAACGACAACAAGAACTACTACTACTATACATGCTAGCCTGTATGTGATTATTCATACGGTTGGAAATGGCAGCCAAGATTTCTTCCGATTACACTCATCTATAGAGATGTAATGATATATTGAATGATGCAGATCTAGAAACGTCATGCTTACAAAGAAAAAATAAATGTGAGATGGGCATGGCTGGGTAGAACACAGCTGAATATATTTGACCATGCAGACTTAATAATGATGCAATAACCAAAGAGTACAGTAAAAATTAGATATGAACGTGCATTCGTCCTCCTACAAATTATCAACTTTAAACATCCTCATCATTCAATTATTTAATTCAATACTTGATATGCATTCTTCTATATGAAGCCATTTTATCTGCTACACATTTATAGAGATCAAAGAAACACTCACCATCGACAATCTGGCGTTGATACTACAGATATGGGTTCACAAATATCTCATCACACAACAAGTTATCAATGCGATCTTGGAGATAACTAATACATTATAACTCTATCTTCTCCGAAATTATATCGGTCCGAAGAAGGAAGAGAAAATCTGGTTTACGATAGTGATTCTATTTGAACCTAGATGTTAATAGAAACTATATGGATAGAACTTCAAATGTTTCGATTATTATTCTGCATAAATATAATTATGACCATTCACATCAGACTGTACGCGAGTATGTAAATGCGTGTGTTAAATAACTTTGTCTTCGTGTGCAGGCAAATATATTTGTGGATATGTTTGGTTTCAGCTCACGATCATGAAGAAGTGGTTTCACTTTCAGAATGTAGCGCGGCGTACTTTCCTCTTGAAGAGCACGCAATTTTGCCAATTTCGCTGCTGAAACTAAATGAATGTGAGTGTGTGTGTGTGTGTGTGTGTGTGTGTGTGTGTGTGTGTGTGTGTGTGTGTGTGTGTGTGTGTGTGTGTGTGTGTGTGTGTGTGTGTGTGTGTGTGTGTGTGTGTGTGTGTGTGTGTGTATGCGTGTGTATGTGTGTGCGTGTGTCTATGGCACCTTGGCCCAGTGTCTTCTACTATAGCTTCGGACCTACCAAATCCTATAGAGTGGATTTGGTAAAAGAAAATGGAGATTGGGAAACTAATAATTGTTTATTATCCACTTCCCAATATCCCTTTTTCTTTTTCTTCTTTTATACGAATTTAAACTATATTCTATTATTTTGAAGGAAATTAATTCCCAAAAAGTACTAGGTATTGAACCAGTTTCTCCTTCGATGATCCAATCCCTTCATGAAATTAACACAAACTCTAATCCGATTATATATACGTATATATTTGATATGTACGTATGTATGCATGCATTTATGTATGTATGTATGTATGTATGTATGTATGTATGTATGTATGTGTGTATGTATGTATCATGTATGTATCTGTGTGTGTGTGTATGTGAACATGTCTGCGCATGTCCCTTTGCCATCGCTTGACAACCGATTCTAGGTGTGTTTATGTTCCCGTACAAAAATGACAGATTAAATACTGGGGTTTGCTCAACTAAAAGCAACTTTAGGCCTTGCGGCAGTATGGTCACAGTCAAATGACTGAAAAAAGCAAACGAATAAATAAACATACACACACACACACACAGACACACACTCACACACACACATATATACATATATATATATATATATATATATATATATATACATACATATACATATATATCTATATAAACGTATACATATATATGCATATATATATATATATATATAATATATATATATATATATATAGATATATATATACATATATATATGTATATGTATATATATACATATACATAACTACAAACATATATATATATAGAGAGGGAGACGAGAGACGAGATATAGAGAGGAGAGAGAGGCGCAGGCGTGGCTGTGTGGTACGAAAGTAGCTTCCCATACACATGGTTCCGGGTTCAGCCCTAGTGCTTGGCGCCATAGGCAAGTGCCTCCTATATTCTCGGGTCGAGCAAAAAATTGTGAGTGGATTAGGTAGACGGAAACTGAAAGAAGTCCGTCGTGTATATATATATATATATATATGTGCGTGTATTTTTTATGTATGTATGTATGTATGTATGTATGTATGTATTAGACAGAATGAGATAACAAAGCTAAGGGTTTTAGGTCTTTTCAGGACATCTATAATGAAATAGATTTTCAGTTATGGGATATTATGGATATCCCTTCATCAGAGAGGGTGTGAGAAAATAAATATTTGAGTTCGACTTATTGCGGAAAAGGAAATGACAAGGAATATAAAGGGAAATAGGGGAATGAAAGTAGAAATAAGATATATAAAGATATTGTAGTTTCAGTTCCATTATTCGTGTAACATTGTGTATAGAAGTGGTAAAAAACTGTCCTGCTCATAGTATGTAAGTTCCAATAGCAGTCCATGTTTAGTCATCTCAAATTATGGAGCCGTAGAGACAGTGTTGCTCCTTCGATATATATAGAAATATATATATACATAACTTCATATATAGATATTTATATACATATATATATATACACACACACATATATATATATATATAATATATATATATATATATATATATATATATATATATATATATATATATATATATATATATACGTTATATATATAATATATATATATGTGCATATATATATATATATATATGCGTGTGTATGTGTGCGTTTGTCCCACCATCATCGCCTCACAACTGCTGCTGGTGTGTTTACATCACCGCAAACTAAAGGTTTGGTAAAATAGACAGAAGTACTAGACTTACAAAGAATAATTCCTGGGGGCGATTTGTTCGACAAAAGGCGCTGCTCCATCATGGCCGCAGTCAGACGACTGCAAGAAGTAAATGAATAAAAGAATATACATAAGGATATACATATACACATATCTATATATATGTGTGTGTGTGTGTGTGTTTGTATGTATGTATGTATGTATATTTCTATACACATATAGATATACAAAATATATATTAAAAGTCGGTGTTCAATACGTACCTGTCTGCTAGAAAGAAGAGTTAAAACTCTCCAAAACCACGCATCTCTTACTATATGTAAACACGCAGAGAGAATGAGGCATATGCACTGAAAAACGCATATAGTGAGATATGTGTGGCTTAGGAGAATCTTAACTCTTCTGTCTAGCAGATTGGTGCATATTGTATTTTGCCTATTTGGATTATATTTGCTCACCACTTTATCACTATTTTTTTAAAGATAATGATATCTTATTTGAATTTTGAATTTATACTTGCTCACTAATATTCATTTGGTTGGAAGTCGCGGAATAGATGCACACGGAAAGGTAAATATAATTTTTTTTAATATTTTAAGTAATAAGCGTAGCTAATGAGCATTAAGTGCCACTTCGGCAGAGAAAACGAAATCAATTGATACTGGGATATCTACCCACCATTTTGTAGCCTTACAAGTAGCGACGACTTTTGTGTTTTAGTATATTTGCACATTCTCACTCCTGGCCACTTTATCATTATGGTTTTAAAGATAATGATAATTTATATGAATTTGTACATATATATATATATACAAATACATATACATGCGAGTATGTATGTGTGTATAATTACAAATCAACCATTATTTCTCTCTGCTTTATTTACAAAACCTGTAGCTAGTTATATATATTATATCAACATAATATCAGACTTTATTCACAATGTGTATGGTTTATCAACAAGTGATGGATTAACTGAAACAGGTGCAAAGATGAAACATGTATTACATCATGTAATTTGTGTATACAACTCAGATAAATACATTACTGACACCTGTTTCTCAGTTTTTCTACACATATATATAGATGAGTTTGTATGTGTGTGTGTGTGTGTGTGTGTGTGGTGTGTGTGTGTGTGTTTGTATGTATGTATGTATGTATATTTCTATACACATATAGATATACAAAATATATATTAAAAGTCGGTGTTCAATACGTACCTGTCTGCTAGAAAGAAGAGTTAAAACTCTCCAAAACCACGCATCTCTTACTATATGTAAACACGCAGAGAGAATGAGGCATATGCACTGAAAAACGCATATAGTGAGATATGTGTGGCTTAGGAGAATCTTAACTCTTCTGTCTAGCAGATTGGTGCATATTGTATTTTGCCTATTTGGATTATATTTGCTCACCACTTTATCACTATTTTTTTAAAGATAATGATATCTTATTTGAATTTTGAATTTATACTTGCTCACTATATTCATTTGGTTGGAAGTCGCGGAATAGATGCACACGGAAAGGTAAATATAATTTTTTTTAATATTTTAAGTAATAAGCGTAGCTAATGAGCATTAAGTGCCACTTCGGCAGAGAAAACGAAATCAATTGATACTGGGATATCTACCCACCATTTTGTAGCCTTACAAGTAGCGACGACTTTTGTGTTTTAGTATATTTGCACATTCTCACTCCTGGCCACTTTATCATTATGGTTTTAAAGATAATGATAATTTATATGAATTTGTACATATATATATATATACAAATACATATACATGCGAGTATGTATGTGTGTATAATTACAAATCAACCATTATTTCTCTCTGCTTTATTTACAAAACCTGTAGCTAGTTATATATATTATATCAACATAATATCAGACTTTATTTCACAATGTGTATGGTTTATCAACAAGTGATGGATTAACTGAAACAGGTGCAAAGATGAAACATGTATTACATCATGTAATTTGTGTATACAACTCAGATAAATACATTACTGACACCTGTTTCTCAGTTTTTCTACACATATATATAGATGAGTTTGTATGTGTGTGTGTGTGTGTGTGTGTGTGTGTGTGTGTGTGCGTATGTGTATGTGTATGTATGTGCTAGAGAGAGAGAGAATGATGGTGTCAGAGACAGTACGAGTATTGATGCTGTGTGCGTTGCGTTTGTTTGTATATTTGTATAGAGGTGTGTTAAATATATAAGGCTACAAAGATATTAAACAGAGGCTGTTACAAAAATGTATACTTTTAAACATTTTAATATACTACACAAAAATATAATATATACATCATATGGTGAATAGAATATGTATATAACATATTTCAGTTACTTTTCTCAATAAACAAATCTATTAAAATACAATTTCATCAATAGATAAAATCATTTTATATTATGTGTGCATCTAAGATAGTAAACTGGCAGGATCGTTCGCATACATGACAAAATGCTTAGCGGCATTTCGTCCATCTTCACATTTCCGGATTTGATAAAACTGCTAGCTGTGTGCTCGAGCCGATTTAATCGACTTATCCTTCCCCTGGCCTTGTACTAAATTTTGAAACCTGTGTATCAAGGGCGTTGAGCTGGCAGATTTGTTTGCACGCCGTCAAAATGCTGTGCGGCATTTCTCTCGTATTTACATTCTGAATTCAAATTTCACCGTGGTCTACTTTGCTTTTCCTGATTCCGGGATCGATCAAATAAGTACCAGTTGAACACTAGGGTCAATATAATCGAACAATATCACTCCTGAAATTAAAGGTATAATTTGAAAATTTGAAATCATCATTATATATGTGACATAAGGTGGTGAGCGTTCAGAATATTTAGCACGCCGGACAAAATGCCACTAGTCATTTTCCCGGGTGATCGAAGATTTAAAATGCGTTCTACGTGAAAATAAAGGTAGCGCTATATCACAAAATTTGTAGGGATTCCTTCAAACATAGCCAACAAGTAGCATGTTCGTTCTGGTATGGAGGGCCAGAGACTATAGTGGACCATGTTATGCTGTAAGTCTGAGGGTCGATTTGTTCGACTAAATGTGGTGCTCCAGCATGGCTGCAATTAAATTACTGAAACAAATAAAAGAAAGAAGAATAAACGACTATATAGCACTGGAAGAAAGTTCCTCATCAATGATGGTAGCCTTGACATCATCTCCAGAGTGGTTAAGGGGTGCGTGCGTAAAGACATATAAATAAGGGATAAATAAAGCAGGTATCAAACCCATGGGAGGATACTAATGGGAGAATGCGGGCATCAAACAGCAGCTGTAAAAACTTAACAGCCTTTGGATGTAGTAGAAGGTCAATTTTACTATAGTAGATGGGAGGCTCACGCCTGTCTTAGTTAATGTTAATATTAGAAAAAGATGCCACACTAGGAAACAAAAAACATGATTTGAGGAATGTTAGTGGACAAAATAAGATTAACAAATATTATCTGATAGAATTTGGTAGGAAATAGAGAGCTATAAGATCAATGCCTAGAAACCAAGATGACTTTGTATTAGCTACACTCAGATATAGCGGTAGTAGCATGTATATAGTTGCATGTTTTAGTCTTGTTGTGCGTTTTGTAACAGGCAACTGAGTGCAATTTTGATTGCATGTGAATATTGTGGGTTGTTTACACGTCTTCAGATACTTAAACAACACAAAATAAATGAGATGGCATTAATTAGTGTGTTTTTGGAAGGGGCTATATCTTGACGTGTAGTATAAATGCATGTGTGTGATTTTACAGGAGTGTTTTTGTGCGAATCAACTTGCCGGTTTGATGATGTAGACAAGTGTTCAGACATTGATCGCATGTGAATTGAGAACAATAGTTTTGGTTTGGCGCTGTTTGGAAACGAAACTTCTGTTATAGTCAGCGTACAGCATCAATGTTGTTCCAATGTATGCAAGTTTCTTTTCTGTATTTTTGCTTTAGGTAGTTGTGCATATAACTTTTAAAATTGTTGAGAAAATATTTTTTGTGAAAGAGCGTGCGTATAGAAACACCAACGTAGATATGGAAGGATACATTTGAGATTAACAATTGTGAAATCTGAGAGAGAGAAATGATACGATTGAGAATGGACCCATTATTGGGGCTACAACAAAAATTGTATATGTTTTAAGTAAAGTAGGAATTATCCCAAATAACCTATTTTAGGAAGAGTAGCATTTGGTTTTACTTGGACGTCTGGGACAGCTTTATTTATGTTTATATTTGGTTGTCAAACACCTTTGTATAAAGTACCACAATATTACAATGTTCTACCTAAAATGTTATTCAGTATTATTTTCTGTCTAAACACTTTCTAAAATAACATGCAAGGACGCCACTCCTACACAAAAACAAAGCAGTAATTTATTAGAGCTTTCATGTGAAAATGGACAGCTTAGAATGTTGCAGCTAAAGCCATTATTAGCAACTGCTTTATATCACAAAAATTCCGGAGCTGCACATGGATATTATACCACAATTAACTCATGGACATGTGCTTAATTCATGTATTTCACTATGCTTATATGTCTTCCATATGATATATGTGTTTCAACGCAATATATAGCGAGTACAGTGAAACGATTAGTCGTGTAAACAAAATTGGACGCTTCATTTTCATACTGTATTGAAAGCTACTTAGAATGAATGACTGAGCCTTTTCCTTTACAAAATATAACCATTGAAAAAGACGTTGACAGTTCTGCGATGGATATTTCGCTGGTCTGTAAACTGGGATATATATATATATTTTAAATTAATATGGTTGGTCATTATTTAACCTTTCACGTAATTCTCATCCTAACCTTACATGGAACCTTACATGAACACGTAACAATTATGGACATTTGAATTACAGTTACCATCCATCCGAAAAGTTACGGCATATTTCTCCTCAAACCATAGTCCCTTCGCAATAATTTGGATCAGCTAAGTCAATAGTAAAATTTACTCCAGGTAAGACGCTATCGAGCAATCGCATCAGACGACTGATGATTGCGTAGCGAATATCTTATTATCAGTTGTTCCCACGTCTAATCCTGCCACCCGCACCAAACAACCACTTAGTTATGACATTTGTATCCTACTAAAAGAGGCCTTTCTTTAATAAATGAGATACCCATTTACTTTTAATGTATATCAACTGCCAAGTGAATGTAAATATTCGAAAGGCAAATTTGTTTCACTCATAACAGCACAAGATTTACACACCACCTCCAACGCATTGGAAAACATGTGAAACTATAAAAGAGACTCTATGGCGTCAGTCAACCTGCATAAATGAACACTCAATTCTCCCTAAACAAAAATCTACCTAATTACGTAAGCAACGCAGTAAACAATATTTTCCAAAGTACACTATGTAAGAAATCATGATGACCGTGTCTTAAAAATCTGGATTATAACGCAATCATTGTTGATATGGAAGAGAAGAACGTCAAACACAGAACACTTGCCCCGTTTGATCTATTTTATTACTATATCTGTATTATACTAATAATTCTATTACTGTATCTACCATAAGCGTAATGTTGACAATGCAATAAATACACTCAGTCGTTGACAGCTAGAAGCTTCTCTAATAACAAGTTGTCATCTCTATAATTGATTTCACTGAGATAGGCAACAATTACAAATGTTTAACATTTCTCTTTGGGCACATAATTCAAACAATATTCCACATCATATTCAAATAAAATATCAACTTAATCGAAAAGCTAAATATATTTTCATATAAATAGAGCATTATTGTCAATAACTGAGCATGAAAAGAGCGAATGATGAAAAGGAAAATGTACGTTAAAGAAAGATCGACATATCGTCAGAACTTTTATTCTCATTTTTTTTAACAATACTTGCGTGAGATTTGCGTTAACAGACTTTGCGGAAACCACCATTACGAAGGGATATGTTGGGTTGATACAGTTGATGCCTTTCACAAACAACTTGGGCAGAAAGTTAATTTCAGATAGAAAAAAGAAGACATGAGCACTCTTTTATTTGCATCTGGAAACTGTGAGAAAGAAGGTAACCTCAGATACATTTCTCAAATGCATTCTAATTGAGAACAAAGTTTCTTCTGTATAGCAAGCAACACTTGAAATAAGTTTTACTAAATATATCTCCAGCACTATGTAAATTATGGCAAAAGGCCAGCACCTTTTGAAGTTAATGAGAAGTTTATTGCTCAACTATTAAATATTTAATCGACTCCGAATGGAGGAAAGACAAATTCTATCACGGCAGCATCTGACCACAGCAGGTAAAGAGCTTGAAGAAATTTTACTAAACATTTTGTGCACTACGGTACGATTCTACCATATTAGCACTTAATCATATAATGCAACCTTCACCATTTTTGTGAGGTATAACTGAAGAAATGATACCAAGATACATTCGTACACACGAGAAGGCGTTACTTCCCCAAAATAACGTTTGCTCTTCGCTTATTCGCACCGCTACTTTTACGTATGAATTCATGGTAAGTACTTTTCTTTCTTTGTAATTATAACTGATTAAGGTAACCTATCTATTGATTTGTATAAATCCTTATATTTTAAGCTTATTTATATATCTTTTTCTTTTATTTCGCGTTAATAATCGGCATTATATTTTGTGGAAACCTCGAAACTCATGCTGTAGAGTACAGCAGCGCCTCAGACTTCTCTAGACGAAGTCTATCGCCATCATTTGTATGCTTGCATCAGCCTTTAATATACATGACGATGACACTCTTATCAGTTATTAGAGTGTCTTACAATCAAACACATAGCACTGTTTCTTCCAGTCTTTCATTTTCAAGAATGCATCTAAGGATGAAGAGTATATATATATTATATATATATATATATATATATATATATATATATATATATATATATATATATATATATATGTATATATGTATATATACCCACGCAAATATGTAAAACGATGCATTCAAAGAGATACGTCAAGAATTCATTAAAATCAGTCCCATCACATCTATCTACCACAACGTGTCACTTTGAAGGCGCTTGACCATTTAACATCATGCCACTCATGCATTCTTTTTAATCTTTCTTTTCTTCTTCTTCTTCTTCTTCTTCTCTTCTTCTTCTTCTTCTTCTTCTTCTTCTTCTTCTTCCTCCACTCTGTTATTCCTTTCCTTTACTACTTCTGCTGCTTAAACAATCAAAGACAAGAATTCATAACTACCTCTAAGCCACAAGAGTGAAAAAATAAGAAGGGTGACAGAGACAGGCAGAAACAAGTAAAATATCCCTTGCTTTTGAATACTATGGAAATATTTTAAAAACAAAATCATTTGATTTTTCTGAACCTAGTACAGTTCTGTATAAAGCTCACCCAACTTCTTATTTCGCCCTCTGCTTATCAAGTAGTCGTATTTTACGTACTTAAAGAATTGTATTTAGGCTTCCTTAGTGTGTAAACAGATAATTGAATAAGTTGGAGACAAGTATACGGTTGGTCATATATTTACAATTACTAAAATTGTTACTACGCAACGTAGTTCTCCAAGGTTGAGGGCATTGTGTTATATAACCGTTTCCTTGAATTATGAGAGCTTGTGTTTCCTCACGCGGTATATAAATATTGTCTCCGTAAACTGAAATTCTCGGCTTCAAAACCATCCTATTTGTCTGCCGTTACCTGTGAGTTATAGCAACTGAATGTATCAAGTAATATGTCATGGCTGAAGGTCTGCCAGTAAACTGCTTTGAATGTATGGATGGAATGCGATTGCGGATTTGCTACTGTTAAAGGGATTGTCGTTTTAAAAGGATTAGCATTTTATTTCGTTGTACTGTTAATTTATTATTTATGGTAGGTTACACTTGCGATTGTCTTTGGCTGACCTGTAAGAATACGCCCATACTTACACATATACGTTCACACACATAAACATCTATATACATACGCATACTCGAACACACATATACTTATACAGATATGTGCGCGCACGAACATCTGTAGATACACATACAAATATATGAACATATATACATATACACGTACATATATGCATACATTCATGTGGGCATGCACGTGTATATACGTACATACATACAAAACACGCATAGAGACGCATATACATATATATATATAGATATGTGTGTGCGTATGTATATATATATATATATATATAATATATATATATTCATGTGTTTGTGTGCGTATGTATGTATATATATATATATATATATATATATATATATATATATATACGTATGATGGCTGTCCCCTCGTTATCGAGTATGGCCATTGCACGAAGCTTAACTGTTACTGGTGGTGTGATCGAACGTGACTTTTTAGCCTAGCTAAAGATCTACAATATGTTTTACAGAATTGGCAACTAAAACCATTACCGGTAATACCCGGTTGTAGTTGTAACTGGGCTTCATGTACCTTTGCATGTCGTTTAAGTCCTCCTGCCGAATTACTCTCTCTTCCACATGCCCGACAGATATGATTAGTATGGAGTGTTACACCACCACCAGTGGCCATGTTGTCACTCATCTGTCTCGCTTTATGACTACGAAGATGACTCTTGAGTCCAGCTTTGCTGGACATACATACATATATATATATATATATTTACACATATATGTGTATATATGTATGTGTATGTGGGTGGATGTGCTTCATAAATGAAAGAAGGAAGATACGATGATTTTTATTAATCACAACTGTTTCCACACATCTAGTATCGATCCCTCATGTGTGGGATACTTAACAACTGGTTCAGGAGCATCTCTGTGGGTGGCAAATAGATATGACTGGTTAAAATAACAGTTCTGCAATGTATCTTCTCATATCGAGTAAATAAATGCAGCAAAACAAAGAATATAACTTCATTAGAAGATCAACAATAAACACAACAGCTGCAAGAGAGACACGAACACCCAATACAGCGAGAAAAGTATTAAGAAAGCTGACTTCTTCAATCCAAAATTACTGAACTTTTACTTCATTAAGAATAATCATTTTTGATATCATATTGCAAAGGCGGTGAACTGCAGAACCGCTAGCACGCCGAGCAAAATGCTTACCAGCATTCCGTCTGTCTGTACATACTGTCGACTTTAACTTTCATCTTTTCTATAGAATAAGTACCAGTTCAGTACTGGAGTCAATTTAGACAACTTACTCCTCCCCGCAAATTCCTAACCATGTATGTATGTATGTGTATATGTGTGAATGTATGTATGCATGCATGTGGGTATGTATGTATTTATGTAGGTGTATATGCAATGTATGCGCGGCTATGTGTATGTGAGTGTAAGTGCATGTGTGGAAGTAACTTATCGTATAGAGTCAATATTTATTGAGCACGAGGGGGAAATAAGTACTCAGATGGATTTGAAAGACTGAAACTATTAAAAGTGCTACTAAATCTCATCTCTTATACGTGAATGACACCAGCTACAAAATGAAAATTGACAGTTATATTCCTATAGCTATTGAGAATGTGATAAATATTTAAATAGAAAACTAGAAGTAAAGAACACATTCTGCCCTTTTAGCACAAAATTAAATTTATGGTTGTTGGTGTTAAATTAGGTAAAATTATGCACATTTAAGGCGAAGGGGGCAGTAGATGGAATCGTTCAGAACCTGTCTAGCTGTATGCTTTATCGACTTCGAAGAAATGTGGAGTTTTGCTGGGCGTAATTAAAATCAGAACGTGAAATCCAGAAGAAACACTACATGAATTACATATATCTTTTCGCTATATCTATATAATATTGATTTCAACTTTTGGGCCAGAGTCAGCAATTTGTTGCGAGAGTACTCAACTAGTACTTATTCTATCGACTCCGAAAGGGTGAAAGGTAAAGTCGACATCGGTTGAATATGAACTCAGTATGTAAAGACGGACGAAATGCCGTTAAGCATTTTGCCTGGCGTGCTAGCGATTCTGCCAACTCACCACCTTCCTTTGCAATATGATATTTAAAATAATTGTTCCTAATTAAGTTAAAGTCCAGCAATTGTGGATGGAGGAGTCACTTGACACTATCGAAAGCAGTACTTGAATTGTACATTTTTATCGACCCACAAATAATAAATATCACAATTTGATCCCTGTGAGATTTGAAATCGTGATGTCTGGAACCGAAACTAAAAATGCAAGATAGATTTTTTGGGGCTGCAGCTATGATTATTTAAGAAATCTCCTGCCCCTGTTAAGTCATGCAATATATATTTTATCGACCCAAGACTTAAAAAATACAATGTTGATATCAACGAAGCTTGAACGCAGTAATAAAAAAGAAAAGGAATATAAACTTTTAAACGAATATAAAATTTTAGAGAATACTGTGAATCTACCATAAAATAAATGTAAATGTAATAATCTATTTTGTCACAAAGTCATAAGTTTGCGCTGGATAATTTGTAGCTGATTAGATTTTGACCTTCGTATAGAATTACATATTTCTTTCTGTTATCAACTTAATCGGTACGAAATGTTAAGCAATATCACTCTGTTAAATTTGAAATGAAAAATTGGGTGAGCGAGTTTTGAAATCAGAAAATTGTTTGCAAAACAATTAAAATTGAAAGACCGCCTGTGTAAGAATCTGCTTCAACATTTCTACCTTAGAAAATTCTGTGCACAAGTGTGAGAGAAAATATCTAATAATTAAAGGAATAATTAGAAAAAGAACTGTTCACCGCAGAAAATCAAAGTTTTATCACTTGATCGATTTTGACAACATACATAGTCATCAAGCAATTATTAAAGTGGGGGAACAGAGTATGAAACAAGCCACATTGCAGCAAGAAAAAACTGTTTAATATTCTATATTGAACTACGAACACGTAGTACACACCCACCACCAACAGCGTACACAACGCATATACATATTCACACAAATTACAATAAATACATATATATACAGATTGAGACACACACGCACACATATGTATGTATATATACATACATGCGTACACAACACATATACATATACATACATATATATATATATATATATATATATATATATATATATATATATATATATATAAATATGTATATATGGTTTGCAAAACTTACTTCTAACAAAACCTTCCACTCGAATGCTGCTGTGATGGTTTGTGAAATGGGATTTGTTTTGCTTAGCAAAACGAAACAACTAGAAGAACCAAAAAGAGAAGTGAAACAAATTATATTATTTCCCTTCCCTTATTCTTGCCTATTATTTGCCTCTTTCCTTCCTTCGCCATTTCTATAAATTCCAATACATTTCTTTAATTTTCTATCAGATTTTTCTGCCAATATATTAAAATGTAAATTGGGCCATTTTACTTGGAATAGCTTGCACATGTAATTATTATTATTATTGCTATTATTATTATCATTGTTGTTGTTGTTATTATTATTATTTTGTTAATATTAATATTCTTATTATTATTACTATATTTATTGTTCATTTTATTATTTATATAAAAGCTAGAGTGATTCAGGCACCAATTCGGCAGATACTAATACGAAATTTGCATATTTTAATTTGCATTCCTCAAATCATCTTATTGCCTCAATGCATGGCTTCCTAAATTGAATGTTATTAGATTTTGCTCGTTTCCTCTAACCAAGAAAAGCAAACGAATTACTGCAGTAACTTAAGTCGGCAAGCTATAAATACACACACACATACACACACATAACACGCACACGCGCGCACACACATATATAAATGTGTATATATGCGTGTATATATATATATATACACACAGACATATATATATATGTCTATATGCATATCAGTTTATATAAATATATATATATATAATATATATATATATATATATATATACACGCACGCACATATATATGTGTATATATATATATATATGTGTGTTTTAATGTGTATGTGTTTGTGTTTGAGTATGTATGTGATTGTGTGCATGTGTGCATATCTATTTTTGTTTATATGTATATGTGTACATACACACACACACACATATATATATATATATATATAATATATATATATATATATATATATATATATAGCTAGATAGGTAGATAAATAGATAGATAGATAGATAGATAGATAGATAGATAGATAGATAGATAGATAGATAGATAGATAGATAGATAGATAGATAGATAGATAGATAGATAGATAGATAGATAGAGAGATATACACATTCATATTTATGTATGCGCGTATATGTGTGTTCGTATACATATAAATATATAGACTGAGAAAGATGTATAGGTATTTATGAAAATTTATAAATATGCACATATATATTTCAGTGTATAACATCTCTTCTTTTCTAAATTTATCAAGTCAATCATTGGAATGCGAACATGTTGAGGTAAGGCCATCAATTTCAATATTATTTTATATTAAACCCATTAATTTATATCATCATTGACATGTTCTACTACCCAAAGTCTTGCCCACTGCGACCTGATAATACATAGACACATATAACACATATCTGATATACAAATACAGATAGAGACGCAAGTATACGACCCCACACATATGTATATATGCATATACATACATACTGAAATATGTGTGTATATATATATATATATATATATATATATATATGTAGGTCCCGGGTTGATTCGGGGTTAACCACAGTAAATTAGGTACTCAATACATAGTAGAGTAAAATTAATTTATTATATAGAAGGAGCTTCTACAGGACTAGAACTGTTTCATTCAAGAGAAATCTTCAGGAAGCTCAGGAGCTTCAGGAGCTTCCTGAAGATTTCTCTTGAATGAAACAGTTCTAGTCCTGTAGAAGCTCCTTCTATATAATAAATATATATATATATATATAATATATATATATATATATATATATATATATATATATATACATATACATATATATACGTGTGTGTGTACATATATATGTATGTACACACATATGTATAGGCGCAGGAGTGGCTGTGTGGTAAGTAGCTTGCTGACCAACCACATAGTTCCGGGTTCAGTCCCACTGCGTCGCAACTTGGGCAAGTATCTTCTGTTATAGCCTTCTGTTATATGCCTTGTGAGTGGATTTAGTAGACGGAAACTGAAAGAATCCCGTCGTATATATCAATATATATATATATATATATATATATATGAACATATATGTATATATGTATGAGTGTGTGTGTGTTTGTGTGTCTGTGTTTGTCCCCCTAGCATTGCTTGACAACCGATGCTGGTGTGTTTACGTCCCCGTCACTTAGTGGTTCGGCAAAAGAGACCGATAGAATAAGTACTGGGCTTACAAAGAATAAGTCCCGGGATCGATTTGCTCGACTAAAGGCGGTGCTCTAGCATAGCCGCAGTCAAATGACTGAAACAATTAAAAGAATATGTATATATGTATAAATATATCTGTATATATGTGTGTATATATGTATGGATATATCTGTATATATATATATACACACATACATACATATGTATATATGTATAAATATACATGTATATATATACAAACATATTTGATATTCTAGAAGGCTGGTGTAAGAAGATATAAAAACGTACAGACGCAAAAACTATACACCAAATGCATCTCTGAATACACCAAAGACAAATACACAAATACTATATTTGTACTCGTTTTGTACTATATTATTAATTTAAGCTTATTGTCGGGTGTGATGCTTTTTGCGTTACGTTTTACGAGATAGTTTTTATTACTTGTTCATCTTGAAATATTCGCAGATAATTGTTTAGTTCCACGTATCTTTATTCTAGACGATTGTTTATGGACGAGAATATAGATAAGTATTCATCTAAGAAGTGACGTTTATGCTGACATCTGATAGTTGTGTGAGTATTTACTGTGCCTGTGTAGGTATATGTATATGTTTTATTATTTGGTGTACACTGAAGTAACATATCTGTTTCTTTTTAAAATCGTATCTTCATGTAGAAAACAGGATCTCCTGTTCATTATTTTGGGTATCAAATTTTACTATCAGCTTGTATTCTAAGTCTTCCTTTAGTCCCTCAACTTCATTAACTGCATGCGTCGTTGTATTACGTGTATAATGTCATGTTTACAGCGATAATGTGTTGTTTCCTTTTTGTTTACAAGTAGAATGCCGCAGGCGTAGGACCTAGTGGGTGACCGACGGCCGCTCCATCCGTTCTTTTATATAAATTAATCTGTCGCAAGTGAAAAGGCATTTCAGTTATACATATCAAAGCTAATCTATTAAATAAGTTTGCTGGTTTCACGTGTGGCTTTATACAGTATTTGCTTTCCAGTAAAGAATAGCCCGTGAGGTAAGACAATTTTTTTCAAGTTTGTTGCACACACGCATTTTTGCTAGTACATACGCGGTGAAGCTATACATTAGCGTCGTATTTACTACGTTCGCTATTTTCCAGTAAATATCGGTACTTCGTTGTGCCATATATTTACTTCTATGTATAATTTTCCCTCACGGGCTATTCTTTACTGGAAAGCAATACTCTAGTATTGCATTGCTATTTTTATTGAAACTTCATCACTGTTTTGTTCTGTCAGCGTTTTGGCGTTTCAGTCGAGTGTATTAGCATTGATGTGGCAACATCTGAAATGTTGTCGAGGTATATGTTGGCTGATGAAGATAAATCAAGTATATATGTGCAGACATATCTTGAAAAATCTGAAACCGGTTCCACATTATCCCTTTCTAGGTATTTCATCTTTCAGATGTTCTCCCTGGAGGAAAGACAATTTTTTTCAAGTTTGTTGCACACACGCATTTTTGCTAGTACATACGCAGTGAAGAAATGGGCAGATTTGGCATGACTGATAGGGATTTTAAGTTTTTGAAGTTATCTATCGAAATGGCTAAATAATTCGTTGTGCCAATATATGTTATAATATTATTATGGTTTTCTGTTAAATATATACTGAATGTATGTTTGCCATTCATTTTCTTGGTAGAAAAAGATGCCTAGATGGGCATTCAAAAGCTATTAACGTGGTTCAACCCCAAAACTGAAGAATCTGAAATAAAAAAAACAAAGGGTGTTGCACAGAATAATGAAAACATAATAATGGTGTTGCCATAGTGTGCAAACAAGGTAGGAAATTTTTTTTAATCGATTCACGGAAAACCGAGAAATCCTGAATATCGTTCATAAGCATGGTTCTGGGTATGTATGCATATATATATATATATATATATATATATATATATATATATATAGAGAGAGAGAGAGAGAGATACATACATACATACATACATACATACATATATATGTATATATATATGTATATATATATATATATATATATATATATATATATAGATATATATATATATATGCATATATATATACTCCGCAAAGTTGTGGTTGGAGATATCAGATTAACAGCTAAAGAATTGTGGATATTCACTGCTAACTCATCAAATGCTCAAAACATTCGGAGCAATGATAGCTTTATTCTTCTTCTCTTTTTTTGTATTTGGACATTCCGTAGGACGAAAAATAATACCCGTAAAATGGCTGATAAACTCCAGGTGAATTAACGGCAGTCAACTTTTTTTTTGCCTCGTGATGCTGATAGCGCCTCCGGTAATAGTGTCTACTTCAAGACCAAAAACGACATAATTTAACCTAACCTTTCGAGTGGATTGTACATGTATTTCAAAAGATACACTCTTAGCCTACACTATATCACATAGGTTCAGCTAATAAAATAAAGGATGCATGCGCCTGAGGAATGTTAGATACTTACACATTAATATAGGAGCAATTATTTCAGTTGATTAAACACCTAATTCCTCCTTGTCGAACTACGAATATCCACCATATGAAAACACTCGCACGCGCAAAAATACTGGCTCACACACTTACATCTACTCATCATTAAACGAAATTGTTGGCTGCAATCCACTATTAGCATCTGAGAGTCGTATTAATATATTCGTAAATGACTTCATCATATTTTGTATGGTTATTTCTATATCGAATGAAACTGTGAATCGGTAACAAAATTCGAACATACTCAACCTCATCTAAGATGTCTTATTTAGAAAAGGCGATTGTGTATTCCCGAGATATCGTTATGATTTTATCTGGTAATACACGTGTAAGCTACGAGAATTATTCTTCAAAGGCCATCTGGGAATCATTGCAAAGGTTGGTTGACTAGTCGATAAAATGACGAAACTCATTGATAAATCTTGATCTATATTGAGGATATGATCCTTTTAATTTGCGATCGTTTATGGATTGCCTGCTTTTATTGTGATTTCAGGTTAGTGCACGGAGGAATTCCTAGGCTACACTTTATCGTTTCTTCTTTGATTGTATCGAGCGAAATTCCTGAACAAATGGCAATTATCAAGTATCAATGAAATATCAATGTCATGGCTTTCTGTTTCAGAATCTATGCCTTCTTTGTCAAACTGAAGATGTCGGGTAACTTTCCAGAAGTCAGGTAACTTTTTCTAATAGAAGCACCAGCGGTAAAAGTATTCTGGGAAATTTTAGTCGACTATGAGGAAAAAATAATAAAGATATAAATGACATCAGCGGGATTTGAAATCAGAATATATAAAAAAAAATAGACAAGGACAAATACAGCAAGAGTCTAACAATTTTGATACTCACCTGCTTTAGGACAGGTGATAATCTCGACACTTCGACAATGATTTAAACTCAAGATCATCTGATACATTATTATAATTTAGTGTTGCTATTTTTGTTGTTTATCTTGTTTGTGTTGTTTTTTTATGTTGCTGTTGTACTTGTCTATCTGCCAGAGTCATATATATTCGAAAGGAATTATTAACAACGATATTCTCGTCTTAATAATCTCACATTGTTTCACTAAGTACTTTGCCCAAAATAACCTCTTAGTTATTTTTTTTCCTTCATTCTTCACAAGTGTTATCTCAATTCGTATATGAACGAAGAGTGCTGTCCTCCATTACATTTTCATTACACATACTGCATTAAGCGGAAACCTATTACGGGCATTAAAACTTAAAAACTTATGGATAATTATATCTACCAAAATCGATGCAATTAACACTGTTGAAGTAACAACGGTGATTCAATCTGCAGCAAAATGCACCCATTGACTTGTTGAAAATATGGATGATGATTGTAGCACTCGACAGACATAAAATAATTCAGTTAATCATTTTGGGTACATATAGTCATTCTGTTAACATCATCGTGTCTGCCTCATAAATAATACGCAGATTCACACACTTATATCCATGCATACATATATGTACGCAGACGCACATACACATATACACAGACACACACACACACACACACACATATATATATATATATATGCCTATATATACAGATATATAATATGTATATATATATTCATGCGCATATATATATGTATATATATATATATATATATACACACACATATATATATATATATATATATATATATATATAGATGTATGCATATATATATACATATATATATATATATATGTATATATATATATGTGTGTGTGTGTATGTGTTCATGAAAACACACACACAAACACAGACACACATACATATATGTGAGTGTGTGAATGTATGTGTGCGTCTATAGTTCGATACACAAATATACATATTGATACGCACGCACACGCATACTCATATAATATATACACGCGCACGCATTCTGGAGCACTCACACTTACACATACATAATTTTTTGTCGGTGTTATTTACGCTGTATCTTGTTCATTTTCGGTATTGAATTTTCTGACTAATACGTTATTAATAACAGAATTTCTCAAAGCGGGATAGTGATAAGAAGGTACTTATACATTACCTTATACTAAACGATTATGTTCTCCTGTATTTTATTTTCGTACCGTAGTATGCCATGGTAAGATAACGAATCGAGGTAATATATATTGCCTCCAAGGTGTGGTGCACGCAATAACCGTTCTTTCTTTTCCTGCTTAATGGCATTACTCTTTATATAATTTCTCTAATAGTACTTAAGTAAATGACATTATTTGACTCCAGCCTTTCGTATATAAAAGGCTTTGTACTAAAGAACAAATATCGAGAATATATTCCTTCTTAAAAACCACTTTAATGTGTTTTGCATTTTTAATTTAGCGCCCAACAATATGGGAAAATTCTGCTTTTCATTCAATTTCGATATGTTTCATTCACTCGCTCTTACTTTTATTCATTCACCCGCTCTTACTTTTATAACATAAATTAGAATTTCTTCTTATATGCCAAAGTTTGTTTAAAAGTTATATAATCTTTTCCTTCGTGATATAAAGCAAAAACAATTACCATCATCATTATTGAGTGAGAGAGCAATGCATGCCATCAAAATGACACTGGGGTACATCATTATTATTATTATTATTATTATTATTATCATTATTATTATTATTATTATTATTATTATTATTATTATTGTTGTTGTTGTTGTTGTTGTTGTTAGTATTATTATTATTGAGTAAGAGAGCAGTGCATGCCATCAAAGTGACACTGGGGTAAAATATACGAAGCCCAGAATATCCATCATGACTACCCATCTGATAAGGTTACACCAGGCACATGCATCACAACCATATGTGCGTGACATGGTGATCTCGTTAAAAGATAAAAGCACATAAAATTGAAGGTGGGGCCTTCTGGTCGAGTAACCCATCCCGCTCAAAAGGTCCCTGAATAAGGATTGTTTAAGGATGTTGAAGGAACCACATTATTATTATTATTATTATTATTATTATATTATTATTATTATTATTATTATTATTATTATTATTATATTATTATTATTATTATTATTATTATTATTATTTTATTATTATTATATTATTATTATATTATTATTATTATTATTATTATTATATTATTATTATCATTATTCAGTAGTTTTATTTTTATAGCGTGCTTTCACTTCACTACCGAGCGCAGCTCTGTGTGCCTTGGGTATGTGCTGTGATTTGTTGTGATGCTCTGATGGTTATTGTATGGAAAGTGTTCTGCGTAGGATGTGTGCAGTGCCTAGTAGTGCAATTTTCTGTATGTCATATGTGTTTGTAAGTCCTGGTGTTTTTGTTATGTATTTGTCTGAATATTTTTTTATCATGCCTAATGCACCTACTATGATAGGAATTGTTTCTGTTTTCAGGTTCCACATTCTAGTTACCTCTATTTCCAGGTCTTTGTATTTTGAGAGTTTCTCCATTTCTTTTAGAGACACGTTGTCATCTGCCGGTATTGATACATCAATTAGAAAGCATTTTTTTCTTCATGATCTCTGACAACTATATCTGGTCTGTTGGCCTTAATTTCTCTATCTGTGTGTATCGGCATATCCCAGAGTATGGTTGCTTTCACGTTTTCTGTGACCTTTTCTGGTGTGTGCCTATACCATCTTTTTTCTGTTGTTATTCCATAATGTTGGCATAGCTTCCAATGTATGTAGGTTCCAACTCTGTCATGTCTGTGAATATATTCCTTCTTAGCCAGGACTGGGCAGCTAGAGATAATATGATTTATTGTTTCTTGTCCATCTCCACATATTCTGCAGTTACTTGTAATATTTCTTTTCATTACATGTTTTTGGTAATTTCTGGTGGCGAGGCTTTGGTCTTGTGCTGCAATTAAAAATCCCTCTGTTTCTGCTTTGAGTCCTGAGCTTCTCAACCATTGGATTTCATTTGTTTTATAGCTTTTGTTGTTTCTTCTTCTTCTTCTTCTTCTTCTTCTTCTTCTTCTTCTTCTTCTTCTTCTTCTTCTTCTTCTTCTTCTTCTTCTCTTCTTCTTCTTCTTCTCTTTTCTTCTTCTTCTTCTTCTTCTTCTTCTTCTTCTTCTTCTTCTTTTCTTCTTCTTCTTCTTCTTCTTCTTCATATGTATTAGGTGGTATGCTTTCTTGTTTGTATTTGTCAGCTTCCTTATATACTGAGAACAGTTTTTTGTTTCGCTCGTGTTTTGCCGCTATTTGTATCAGTTTTCCATCCTTCTGAAGTAGATATTTTGCAATCCTATGGTGGTTATTTTATAGTAGTTCTCCAGCTGTATAAGGCCTCTACCACCTTCTATACGTTGTATATATAGTCTTTCTATGTCAGATGTTGGGTGATGCATCCTAGATCCTGTCATTATTTTTCTTGTTTTCCTATCTATTTTGGTCAGTTCATTTAGTGTCCAGTTAAGGATATTGTAGCTGTAACTAATAACAGGTACAGCTAAAATGTTAATACCTATTATCTTGTTTTTAGCATTGAGATCTGTTTTAGTATTGATCTAACTCGTCTATAATATTCTTTTTTATATTCTCTTTCATTTGTGTGTGTTGTGTCTTATCTAGTTCATGGATTCCTAAGTATTTGTAAGTTTGGTTTTGGTCTAATTCTTTTATTTTCTTGGTTTTATCTAGTGTGATGTTGCTACTCTTCACTAGTTTTCCTCTTTTCAGGGTTACTTTGGCGCATTTTTCTAATCCAAAATTCATATCTATTTCTTTGGTAAATCCATGAACTGGCTTTAATAGTTTTTCCAGCTGTTTGTCATTTGCAGCGTATAGTTTTAGGTCATCCATTTATAAAATGTGGCTGATCGCTTTGCCGTAACATTTATATCCGCATCCAGTTCTATGTAGCATATCAGATAGAGGTGACAGTGCCAAGCAGAAAAGTAGTGGAGAGGGCGAATCTCCCTGGAATATTCCTCTTCTAATGGGGATGGCTTTGGTTTTCATGAGTCCCTCTTTTGTTTGGAGCTGTAGCACTGTTTGCCATTTATTCATAGAGTGTCATATGAATTTTATAATTGTTGGTGCTACTTTGTTAATGGCTAGTGTTTCGAGGATCCATGTGTGGGGGATGCTATCAAACGCCTTTTTGTAGTCGATCCGGCCCATACTGAGGCCTTTCTTCTTTCTGTGGCTGTCTTCAGTTATGGCTTTATTAATCATTAGTTGATCTTTACAGCCATATGAAACTTTGCGGCATCCTTTCTGCTCTTCTGGAAACAGGTAGTTTTCGTCCAGGTGCTTGTTCAACTTTTACGATATCACTGCAGTAAATGCCTTGTACATTGTAGGGAGACAGATTATTGGTCTGTAGCTTTCTGGTTTTGCTGTCTCATTTGATTTGGGAATTAAGATAGTTTTCTCCTTCGTGAGCCATTCAGGCATTGTCTCTGGCTCTGCTAGTATTTGTTAAAATTTTCAGCCAGCTTTTTGTGCATTCCTGTTAGATATTTCAACCAGAAGTTCGGGATATTGTCATACCCAGGTGCCTTCCAGTTGCTTAGTCTTTGCAGTGCCTGCGTGACCTCTTCAGTTGTTATGGGGTCCAAAGTTGCTCAGATGCTGAGTTTGTTGTTTTAATACTCCTGTTTTTGGTTGTTCGTTCGCCGACCATATTTCTCTCCAGAATCCTTCCACCTCTTCTGCCGTTGGTGCTGCAGTGATTTCTATTTTATTTTTGCCAAATTCTTGGTAGAACTTTTTGGGGTTGGAGTTGAACTTTTTGTTTTGTTCAAAGAAGCGCTGGCGTTTCTCGTACCGGCGGATCCTTTGTGCTTTGGCAAGGATATCTTGCTTTAGCTTTTCTTTTATCTCAGGTAAATCTTTTTCTGTGATGTTGTATTTGCGGAGTATTTTTGTTTTCTTTTTTTTGCTCAGTAGCGTTGATTGTCTACTGATTTCATTAAGAATCGACAGATCTTTTCTCATTTATTGTATTTTGCTTGGGATGTTATTTATCCACAGGTTTTTTTTGGGTGGTGGTACTTCTGTTTGGATTGGTTTGAGTGAGTATCCAGCTTCTTTTTTGACTGCAGTGGCTGCTGCGTATACTAAGTCATTTAGCTCAGTGATATCGCTTTTTGTTTCAGTGGCTATTAGTTCCGTGACGGCTAGGTTTATATTGTTTATAATTGGTGTTGTTGTTTCGTCTATTTTGATTTTTGGGAGGTATGGTCGGTGGTCCATTTTGAGCTCTGTGGTTTTCAGTTCTTTGATTATTTTACTTTTTATATTATCATAATCATTAGGCTCCCCTTCGTTGTTTACATCGTGTTTGTTGGCTCCCCTTCGTTGTTTCCAGATTTTAGATTTGTGTCACTTTCTTTCTCATTTGTATGTTAGTTTGTCGTGTTTTGGCTTGCTGTTTGTCGTGTATTATTATGCATCCTTACGGTCTGGGTTTGTTGTTTTTTGTTTACATCCCAATTTTTTGTTGGAAATGTTACGTTTGTCTTCGTGTTTTACTGTTTCAGTTTTTATATTATTGGGCATTGTTGTGTGGCTTCTATCTACATTTTCCTGATGTATTTTTCCTTTTATATTTCTATTTCTGATATATTTTTTTGCGTTAAGAATGTATCTTCGTACGTTAGCTAGTTTATTAGTGTTCATTGCTGTATCCAAGTCTATATTTATGTTAATTTCCTTCCATATTTTATATGTATGTATTGTGTTTTCATTTTTTAGGTAGAGCACTGCTTTGAAGTAAACATGTAGGATAGAAATGTATTCCTCACGTGTCCATTTATCTCTTTTGGGTTTTATTTGCGGGACATGAGGAACAACGTCCGGCCCATTATTTTGACGGTCGTCATTTTCGTAGGGTACCGGTCCGGTCATTTCTGTTTTCACATTGTTTTGCACGTGTAGTTTTTCGTACATTTTGTGTTGTAAGTTTAAAGTACGTACTTCCCGATTGTTATTCTTGGGTTGAATAATATCGGTGTTATTTAATTTCTTCGTAGTTTTTTTGTACATGGTGTTTGGATTCGGGGGTAATCTGGTGTTGACGGATCGTAATGTCCACGCATGTTTACATGTGTTGTGTTAGAGGTGGAGATGATATCGAGTTAAAATACATAATTTCGTTTCGAAAATAATAATAAATTTCAATGAGTATTACTTACTCGGATATAATCCAATTCTTTGTTAGTAAATTTTTGGCTCCATACAATGTCTTTGTTTTCGATGTTTGTGGATAGGTTTCGGGGCACTGTTTTATCGTTCTCACATCTTAAACGTCCCCGGTGTTCTCTCCTTATTATTATTATTATTATTATTATTATTATTATTATTATTATTATTATTATTATTATTATTATCATTATTATTATTATTGTTACTACTACTACTACTACTACTACTACTACTATTACTACTTCTACTACTACTATTACTAGTACCCATCTACGATGGAGGCATAAATTGAGGGAGGGAAATCATAACAACCGTATGTATTGAAAAATGTGTAAATGGATTTGAATATGGATATGATTACAAAACCTCTTAGGAGACGATATTTTGTGTGTGGTCGACACTAATTTTCAAATTACTCTGCTGCTCTACTCACAGCGACGTATAACTGACCGTGTGTAAACATTCGAGTGTATAAAAATACACCTACACGATCTAAACTCTGGCCCTGTGTCTTGCTTGCTGTGAATAAGAATGACGGTGTTATCGGAAACTGCCTGCGCATTAATTGGAACGGAAACTGAGTATCGGTTGTTATAAGGGGTATCCGCGGAATGAACAGACGTTTACCATTTTGGAGGCCAGTTGCAATCACTGCTTCGATAACATTGTAATTTAGTTCTGCTATCAATTTTTTGACCCTCATTTTGATTTTAATTCTAAATCAATATGTTCTCAAACCGGCGTAAACCACTGCAGTGAATTATTTATGCAGTATTTATTTCCGGTTATTTGGCGCGCTTGAACGAGGGCATTTGAATATAACTGTGAATATAATAGGCCGAACTACTCGCATTTTTGACCTCGTGTTAATATCTGGCATGCAGTTCGACAAATTATATTTTATGACGGACCTAACTGATCATCTGCAGGTTAATTGTGTAGGTAAAATTGCATAATTTATTAACAGTGAAACAATTGCATGGGGTTAATCTATATTTTTGTTATTTTTCATTTGTCCTGCTCGCTTACGTTCATAGTGTGCTAAATTTTTCTTGAGAACAATTCTTAGTGGTTGAGACTCATTCGGATCTCTCTTTAGCTTAAGGGTGCCCAGATAGTGGATTCTCTCTAATATTTGTGTATTAATAATATTTTTACTGAATCTCAGTTTTTTTATGCGCTAAACCACTGGTGCTAAATTGATGCTATTAAATTAATATCCAATTTTTTCACCCTCATTTTGATTTTATATATATATATATATATAATATCAGTAATGCAATACAAAGTATTTCCTTCCAGCAAAAAGTAGCCCGTGAGGGAAAAATACGCAAATTAGTAAATAAATGGCACAACTAAGTACCGATATTTTTTGCTAATACATACGCGGTGAAGCTACACATTAGCGTCGTATTTTTACGTTCGCTATTTCCAGTAAATATCGGTACTTAGTTGTGCCATTTATTTACTAATTGGTGTATTTTTCCCTCACGGGCTACTTTTTACTGGAAGGCAATACTTTGTATTGCATTACTGATATTTTGAAACTTCTTCACCATTTCTCGTACTGTTAGCGTTCCGTATTTCAGTCGAGTGTGTTAGTATTAATGTGGTAACATCGTAGATTTCGTCTTGGTATATGTTTGGCTGAAGAAGGTAAAGCAAAATATGAGTGAGAGACATATCTTGCAAAACCTGAAACCTGCAGGTACCACATTATCAATTTTCCGGGTGTTTCATCTTTCAGATGTTCTCCCTGGAGGTAAGACGGTTTTTTTTTCTCTATTTTGTTGCACACACGCATTTTTGCTAATACATACGCGGTGAAGCTACACATTAGCGGCGTATTTTTACGTTCGCTATTTCCAGTAAATATCGGTACTTAGTTGTGCCATTTATTTACTAATTTGTGTATATATATATATATATATATATATATATATATATATATATATATATATATATATATTATATATATATATATATATATATATATATATTATATATATATATATATGATAGGTGATATATGTACGCATACGTGAACTTATACTGTAGCAACTACTATTGGCGATGAATAGAAAGAGGTTTTTGTAAACTTTTCACCTCGAAAGCGATGAAGTGCTGGGCGCAGCGAATTACAGTTTATGCCGAAATGAATTGGTTTCTTAAATGTCTATAGTAACCAGTGTGCTACTGACTGTGCAATGAACAAGAGGAAAGATATGTTCCAAATTCTGAATTGGTGAATGTACGATTAATAAACTACTTGAATTCTGCAATACTTAGTGAGACTAAATTATTTAGATTTCAACGTACACAGGAGTCATTACGACCAATGAAATATATGTAGACTATTTGCGGATTTTTAGTATGATAACTAGTGCGCTGAAATTCAACATGGGATCAGGCCCCAAAGTCGTAAAATACTCACCATGGGATATTGATGACTGCCAGTTTCTCTACGACCACGATATCGCACTTGCCCACTTATAAACCTCCATAGAAACCTAATGTGTAAATTCCATCAATCACGCTGCTCGACTGGCAGTTTGACTTATGAGTCCCGGTGATAATCTTTGACTCCCGGTGATAATCGACGTACGCTTGATTCGGGAATAAACCTATGACAACGAAACCGACTTTGGATAGTGCGAGTCTCAAATTACTTTAAAAAATAATACTCATAAGTCAAACTTTCTAACCAACCCGATACCAAGACAAATATGTCATATATTGTCAAATACGGCCAGGAAATGAAGTGTTGCTTAATCAAAGTTTTCTTTCTAATCGAATATAATATATTCTAAAAGAAATGAAGAAAATATCCAAATGTAATTCTGGGAATAGTAACCCAGACTGAAAGCACAGTCACTCTTTTCAAGTGGCTTAGGATTAAGTTAATACAGAAGCATAAAATAACAAAGACTATAGAAATATACACCATACTGAATATATCACTGGTACGTACAGTGAATGGATATATATTAGAGTATGCTAAATAAGATAAAACAGAGGGAAATGGGGGAAAACACTTTTAAGTACCCAAGTTCAATATTTTCCACTTGGTAATGCAGTGTAAGTACGCAATAAAATTACAAGTCAAAAATAATAATACTAATACAAAAATTATTTGCATACTTAAGTAATATAAAAGTAATCAATTAGAGATAATACGAAAACAAAACGAAAATTAATCATTGTATTGAATATTATGTTCAGTATATTCCATATTGTTTTTTAGTTTCTTCTATCACAAACAGCTGTGCTAAGCTTCCCTTAAAATTTTGATGCATTAAAAGTTTCTGTTTTGCAAATAACAAAGTCTCATTTAAATGAGTAGAAGTCAATGAAAACAGCGATCAATCTTTCAAACTGATTAGTATTTATTTTCTTCCTACGTTAAAGAAGTAACATATGTGACTGAAGGAAAAATTAAAATATTTATATCGTAAATTGGTTTATATTTTATATAAGCTTACTTGCTTTTTAATTTTGTGTTTATTGTATGGTGTCTGTTTCTGTTGTGGTAATAGCCAAGATAGAATATCATCGTACTAAAAGCAGAACACATAGTGATTGGAGATTCCACTGTTCAAACTGTAAATAAAGAATGAAGAACAACTGTAACACATACCATTGATTCTGCCTACGATATACATTCTTCCATAACATATTTTCTTTAAAGTTAAATATTGTATGTTGAGATAGTTGTGATGTGATGTTGTTGTGATTATCGCTGTATTTTAGCCCCAGGTAATATTTTTGATAGTATAACTATGACCATGTAATTTAATTTTAAAATAATGCATCAGGTATGTTGAATGGAAACCATTGCATTTTGTAAGATTGACACTTCAAATTTCCTTGCTCTCTCTCTCTCTCTCTCTTTCTCTCCACTCTTCTTGATTTCCATATCTCATATCTATCTATCTATCTAGTTACCTATCAATTACTTTCATGGGAATTGCTACCTAGTTGGAATATATTAGTGGTGAAATTAGTTGCATGAATACATATTAGTTTTAACTGTAAGACGATCCTCTCTACATATAACCAAGGAAAAAATTATAATTCAAATATATCCCGTTCCTTGTTTCATTTATTTGATTATGCTTATGCTTGAGCCACGTACGTTCATACTGGTAGTAAATATTTCACAAGTGTTGATCTTAGAGGAATTTCATTTTGTATAGAAAACTAGCAGCATAGCTCGGCGTTGCCCAGGTATGTAAGAGCCCCTAGTAGGCAACGACTAATCCCAATATAGTCCTTTCCCTCAATGGAACGAAGGCGCATGTGTAGGTTGCAATGTCTTCTCTTCACTCCCAAATAACTATCAAACAGCTATCGATAATTCAACCCAACCAATTCCTACCAGGAAGAAATTATATTCGAGACTTTACCCCCAACACCACCACTTCTGCTAATAGCTGCTGCAGCCGCAAGTTATTCGAATACTTTTTTTGTTTACACTTTCTTTATAACTACCACCCCAAACGTTTTACCTTAAATTGTTGACGTACCCTAAGGGTCCTCGGACGCTACTTGCAAAGTCTTGGTTTATTATAAACCGCTTTTGTCGTGTGCACCAAAAAACCTTTTCCATTCGTTTGTTCAGTTTGGTCACTTTTGACTTTTTCGTTGTTGTCACTCACATTGCTGCCCGCTTTTTTGCCGTTTTTGTACATTTTTATACATTTTGGGATACTTACCCCACGTGTTCCGAGAGTTAAAAAGGTCGAGTTGCGTCCCCTAGACAGTCTGTAGAAAATGTGTTGCATATAAAAAGCTTAGATTCTCGACCCATGACGAATTTATCGATTTTTTTTCAGAACTGGGGGAACTTTTCAAAATTTTAGCTGCGTTAGTTTTGAATTATGACATTGGGCTATAAGTGTGTCAAGTTTCATCAGAATCGGTTGAAAGCCGTGGTCAGGGTGAGGGTACAACCTGACAGACACACAGACACACAGACAGACAAACTGCCGTTTATATATGTAGAGATATTGCTGAATGTTTTTGTTTGTTGTTTTTTAATTTGGCTTTAAGATGTGAGACGATGTAAAGTAAATCTCTTGGCAAAGATAGTTCAGAGTATATCTGATCGCGAAGGGTACACAAAGGGGAAATAATGATACTCGATATGAAGTAGACTGCAGAAAGACAACATTTAATTTTCCTTGTTTGAGTTCAAACATCTGTGTTATAGATGTTAAATAAATACACCGAAATAGCAGTCACACGTGGTACTTGTAGCTCCAGAAAGTGGATTCATCGGCTAAGGCATATGTCAACTCTAAACACAGCGCTAATTTATTATACCATGAAATATCAAAGATAACGGAAAGTTTAATGCATATCATCTTTTAAGTCTTTTGCTTTGTATTCTCTAGAGAATGTGCATCGATCAATTTTGAGTAAGGATTATGCTTCAACGGTCGATTCCTAGATATGCATAGTGGTTCTTTCCAGTCAAGTGAAAGAGACAAAATTCATATATCATTGTGATACGATAGCTTTCTGTCTGAAGTCAAAATACAAGTTTGTACGTTTCTGATGTTTACCATTGAATCAGGTTTGATTGCTATAATTTAATGCATCCCTATCACAGCCATGCGGTATTTCTCTAAGCTATACTATGTATAGAATTACATCGCACAATATGTATTTCCATTTATAACACAGTATGTCTTGAATTGAAGTTGTGTTTGAGGGTTCTGGCACTTCGTTCTACGGCATAAAGGCTTGATTTCTGGGGCCATCTATACCGATGATACATTTGAGAGAAATGAAGTGTGTTATCCGATGCAAAGACATACGTTCAACCACACACGTACGTACTCAAACAAACACTTAAAACAGTGAGTGTGCGTGTATGTAGGATTATATGTATGTATCGCTTCAATAATTTTTGAGGGTTTTTTTCCTATATATATATATATAGATAGATAGATAGATAGATAGATAGATAGATAGATGTGTGTATGTTTGCGCGTGTATGACTGTACGTATGTATGAATTTATGTAGACATAATACAAACATACATACATATACACAGGGTGCGTAACATATTTCAGGACAGATTTGTTAATATAAAACAAAAAAAAAAAAAGATATATAATCATTTTATTTATCAAAGCATGCTATGCCGCTAAAATTAAACCTTCTTTTCTACAAAGGTATTCAATAAATCCACCTTCAACTTCAACAACTGCTTCTGTATCAGATCTAAATCTTCTACATGCTCGAATTAAGTGGCCCTGGTTAATTTTGGACATTGCTCTGACGATGGCAGCTTTCAAAGAATCTTTGGTGTTATTGGGCGTGCTCATTGATCTCTCTCTCTCTCTTTCTCTCTCTCTCAACAACGCTCCACAAGTAATAGTCCAATGGATTGATATCTGGGGAATTAGGAGGCCAAATCTTTGGTGTTATGATATCAGGAAGATTTTCAACCATCGATTCCTGTGGTACTAGAGCCATTTGTGATAGAGCAGAGACTTACTGAAAAAATATATGGCTTTCAATTGCATACACTGTCTATCCTGAACTCAAGAATTATTTCCAGGATCTCAATGGAGGCGGCAAAGTTAACTCTAAGGTCTTGTGGAAAGACGTAAGGAGGCATCACATGTCCTTCATTGCAGACAACGCCTAAACCATGACAGTTGCAGAAACTTTTGTATGCCATGCATAACACTTGGAACTTCAGAAGGTTCTGCACATAACCATTTATCATTTATTCTGTTAACGTTTTGATCTTGGTCAATTTGTTTCTAGTTTGGGAAAAACTAAATCAAACCTTCTTCTGCTGGAATTTTTCAGTTTGTTTAAGCGTCTTTTAGATCTGGTGTAGAGATTTTTTATTGACCTTTCCTCATCATATAAGACTTATATCTGATGTCTTCATGGACAATATTTCCGATTGTTTCTTCTGACACATCGAGATCTTTTGCAATTGACCTCATGGACTATCTGGGATTGTAATCAATGGTCCGTTGCAATTTCTGGATAAATTCATGTGTTCTGATGATTTTAGAGCGTTTAAAATGCTTTTAACCATAATAACATCATTTCTTGAGTAAGCTGAGGATCTGCCATATACAGCGCAAAAAAAGGCAGCAAAACCCTAAAAAGGTATGTGCTCAAGTACCCTGCGCACGCTACTTATATGTGAGTGTGTGTATGTGTATGTTTGTGTGTGTGTGTGTGTGTGTGTATGTATGTGTGTGTCTGTCTGTCTGTTTGTCTGTGTCTGTGTGTGTATGTATATCTATTCATACAACCTGCAAGCGACCGTTCGAAGATGGGTCGAAACTATCATCGTCATCAATAAAGATTCTCGTGAAATATGATTTTCTGGCTACCTCATTCATTATATACATGTGTGTAAATATGTATGTATGTATGTATGCATGTATGCATGTATGTACGTATGTATGCATGTATGTATGTATGCATATATGTATATATATATATATATATGTATGTATGTATGTATGTATGTATCTTTAATTATGCGCTTAGCTTCACAGAATAATATTTGCTGAATCTCTTTTAATAATATATTAGAAGTAGAAAATTCTTTGGAATTTTTATAAAGATTTTGCAAGTAATTCTATTAGCAATTAATGAAATGTAACGTATATGGTAATATTTGTTCTACCCGTATATCACTTACACCTTCTTAAATAACTACAGATAGCTTTGGGTATCTGATAAACACATTGACAAGTAGTCTCTGGCGATTTGACCTCCATCTGTATTAACTATGCTAAACAAAAGAAAAGGAGAAACTTGAAACATTAAACGTAGTCATTACTCTAATCTTGATAAATCCTCTATAAATTTGAGTTTGTCTCCTTTTTTATGATCAGAACATATTAACAAATGATTTTGAGTTTCATAACAGATTATAAGGAATTAACATTTTGTGCTTCATCGCATTAGTTATGGACACTATCCTATGTTATTAAAGGAGTTGGTGCACCTTGATATGCAGGTTGCTCAGTATTTAATTTACCGATACGTTTACGAGCTTAAGTATTGCCCATTATGCAGGCAATATTAGCAATCATTTTCTGCAATGTAGACTTACTCCCCTTTTCTATTAGATGTTCAGTCTCATCACTGAACTTGTTAGAAATAGCAGTGAAATTTACTTCAGGTTATACACATCAACCTTAAAAGTGGAAAAGCATGTTGGCAACGATTCACAAAATATGATTTCGGGATGAAGGAATTAGAATTTGTACTGTCCAAAAGAATATGTGAGGAACACAATGAAAAACATGAAAAAAAAACTGATAATAAAAAAAGGGTGGGTTCATCTGTGCCGGCACATATATGAGTGTGAATATATGCATTTTTATATGTTTGAATGTGTGTGTGTACGCGTGTATGTGTGTGTGTGTGTGTGTGTTTGTGTGTTAGCGTGTATATGTGTTTATATTTCAAAGTAGGTTTATGTAGTTTAAATTCATCTTAAAAGCGGTAACAATGAAAGAAAAATTAATAGTTTCATGAGATACATTCATCATTCCAACTAAAACGTTTAAGAATAAATTTTAGCCGTACATTACTTGACGTGTGTTGCATAATTTAATGTTATGACACAAAATGAATCACTATTTCAAGTTAATATTTGTATTTACTTTTTACAAGATGATAAAATATCATCATCCTTTCTAAAGGTTTTACTATGAATAATGAGATAAATATTCTTTAAAAAAAATCATCTGAAGGAAGCTAGATGCGTTTTATTTTAGATGTAATGTATGGCGATGTACATGTATGTTATAAACAACTACGAGATTCTAACTATGTAAGACATTCTAAAGATTAGTTATAAGTGAAATGTTATTTCCTTCAAGTTTTCAAGGCCTAGTTATCTCTCATTTAGGTACGAAACCAGCAGTATTTAAGATTAGGTAGGGGTCAGTCGATTACATCAGTTCCGTACATGACTGGCACTCTATTTAATGTCTCTGCACCTTAATAGACATAGGTGGTCTCTACGCTGTTTAGATTCAGAAATTAAAGGACCGGCAGGGATATTAAAGGCATTTTTACCACTGCTCAAACAGTTCTACAAATTTGCTTCCGCATGCATGATACTTCTTATTAGCATTCAATGGGTTCCCTGTAGATATCTCAACACAGGCTATGTTCCACAACTAGCTAAGGAAGCAATTTCCTTTCACACATATCCATGTTCATCTAAATCAAAGTATGCATGACACACAGTGTAGTTTAACACAATCGTCAATCAGAACTGAAAATTCTACATGTTGTCCGAGTTTTCTATATCCACTACAAGACGTTCATCTTCTAAATCCTGACAGAAAGGAGGTTGCAATACGGTTTCGTTTGTTTTTCATTTGGTTTTGTTCTAATTTCCGAAGGTAAATTATCAACAAGACACTCGAATTTCCCTTTTCTAAATCTCGAAACATTCCCACTTAACCATAAGGATGTAAGTTATTGCTGACCTATGAATAGAAAGATAATTGCAGTACAAGCATGATTCAATACATAGGCCAGTTAAAACAGTAAGTTGGTAGAATAGTTAGCACGCCGGACAAAATGCTTAGCGTAATTTCGCCTTTCTTTATGTTCTCAGTTTAAAATCCGCAGAGGTCGAATTTGCATTTCATCCTTAGTGGCCAAACACTGGAGTAGATGAGATCGACGAGTCTCCTTCCACCAAATCGTTCGGCTGGTACTTCTAATAGAAATGAATATACAGACGACACTTCAACGGCTTCCTTTGAAGGACGCAACATGAACTTACGTTTCGTCTGCTGACAGCAAACGACCAGACATTGATTGGTTTGCGACAAAGAAATGAGAGTTGACTGTTTGTAAACAAATAAAGTGTTATGAGATACGTAAATATAGACAAATAAATACAGCTATCAGACAAGTAAATGTGTTGTCAAATAATGCGTAGACTTTCATTTACATTAGTCGTCTAGTGGTAAGTAATCGTAATGCCAGACCAAAAAGTATACCTGTAGTTCATGCACAGTACACAGACTTAATTCACAGAGATTACTTCAGTAAATTTACAAAAAAAAACTGTCGATAGTTTGGAAGAATCTTTCAGCAATACTCACGTTTTATAAATATTTATTCTGGTCTAACATAAAATTGAAATTCCAAATGAACATAGTCCAGTCGCCATTTCAAAAATCTGGGAATGATGTATATATATATATATATATATATATGTGTGTGTGTGTGTGTGTGTGTGTGTGTGTGCGTGTGTGTGTGTGTGAGTATGAGAAAAGTTGACTTCAATTAGAACATTTTTGCTTTTTGGCGCGGTCCAAAGTGAGATTTCTAATAAAGATTCTTCATATTAAAATTGTAGCTTTCTAATGTAAGTATTTATAAAAAAAATATGAAACTATAACAACCATACGGTATGTTATGAGCATTTATAGAACACGTATCCTATATAAACACAACAAACAATTAAAAATGGAGAAGAGAAGGTGTTAAATGTTTTATAAAATTTTAAACCATGCATACGATCTCTTCGAATGATAACACCAACATATAAGAAAGATGAAAAAATTATATAATTATAATTATAATTAAATTAAATTAATATAATTATGTATTAATATTCTCTTCAATGCAAAAGATGGTGAAAATATCAGGAAAGGTAGTTACAGAAGAATAATTCAGGAGACCACATTGAGTCTGTGTCGCATAACTCAATCGGATAGTCATAAATTGAGCGTGTATGATGAAATATAAGGCCATGGTTAAGGAGTGTTGAGTCCAGTTGTGTAAGGACCAAATCTCAAGTATAGAGAGATCATTATCGATAAGGTTCCACCATATTCACTAAGCGCCTGTAATTGCTAGCCCTGCTTCCGCTAAACACTGTATATCCTCTACCAATCCACAGTATCCATCAACAAGAAATACGACTTATCCAATTGCTGTCACCAGAAGTATGCTTTTCTGGCAAATTTCAAGCCACTGGCCGCCGACAACCCGGACATATCACCTTAGTTCCAGCTGTTCCTCTGCACAAACTGCACCACCAGCATCACCTTCGCCATCACCAACCAACCACCATGAGTAGGACACCAATCACCAATCCCCAACGCTTGTTCATGTCTGTCTACCAACATACACTCAACCCCTATCTCTACCCATACGTGTATATAAACATACGCACAGGAACATACATATATGGATATCCAGGTGCTTCACGGAAGTTCGTGTGTGCGCGCCTACATATGTATATATATGTATGTATATTTATGCGCTTATGCATACATGCTCGCACGGCACACACACACTGGTATGCATACACATGCACGCACGCCTGTATACACATGCGCGGATGTGTGTAGATGTATGTACACAGCCACTTATATATATATGCACATATTCATGTACACATATGAATAACTGTATATGTATATGTATATATATACTGGTATACAATTATACATATATGTATGTGTGTATACATATATATGTGGGGGATGCACACGCGTACATGCATGCGTGTACACACAGATACATATATATGAGCGTATGTCTGTGTGCGTGCGTGGATGTTTGCATGTTTTAATTTGCACACATACACACACGTACATATACATATATACATGTACATCGATATATTACATCGCCCTACCTTACTTCGCCGTCAACGATGTGACCGAAGTCCTCTGTACCCCACGGTGGATTACCTATTGCGGATGCGATATTTCCCAAATAATAATTGTCGTCGAAATAGCAATCTGATTACGCCTCGCAGCAAAACACTACATTTCACATTACGCTAGTCTCCACAGCTGGAAATTTTGATGGCTGGCATTACGTTCAGATCGAATGTTGCCCTGCTCGTTGAGCTAGTGAGGTGACGTCAATGCTAAAACAATACGGGAAAGTGCCTTTCGGCTAACGATATTCAACAGCAGCAGGCAGTCTCATCGATTCCGTGATACTCTATCACACGCATAGATACACCTATAAATACTCTCTCACACACATATATGTATGTACATAAATGAGAAAACATGCAAAAAGTAGTATGTATATTTATATGTAGTACGTAAAAGTGTCGGCTAATAATATCATTGGCTAACCAAGATACTCTCATGAAATGTATGCAAAGAAATGTTTTCGACATAACTCCCCTTGTGGTCCACATATACTGCTTCCATAAGTGTCGCAGTGCTTCAATCCTATTGGTGAAAAAGCTTTCATTCCGTTGCTGAAAATACTCAATAAGAACTATAACGCCATCATCATTGCAATACTAGTTCCAAGCGAAACTCCTTTTTTATTTATTTATATTATTTATTTATTCATTTTGCAGCTGCCAATCTAACAAGCTAAGTCGCTACTAGTTAATCTGAAATTTTCTTTGAAGAGTCAGAGGTCTACGCATATGGATAGAAACGATGTGGTTATTTATAACAGGCGTTGAAATTAATGCATATAGGATTTCATAGTTATAGTATCATTTCTTCATAGCCTATGAACGTTTCAGCCCACTCTCCTGTGTAAATATACTCTCTCTCTCTCTCTTTCACACACACGCACACACATAATACAAACACATACACACATACTCACGCACATACACTCACTTGTATTGACACTTTCATTCTTTTAGCGTTAATAGAAGACATACCAGTCAAGTAACGGGTTTGTTGCAATTGACCCCACACACACACAAACCCAAAATTCAGGACATAGTGCCTATAGTAAAAAGGATTATTGCTTATATATAACATTATAAAACGTGCTTTTTGACATTATCATTGGATCACCAGGCAATGTATTTCACTTATTTCGTGGAATAGAGTTTACATCCATTGTTACGTGCATATCGTGTTAGATTTCTCATTCATGCTTTCTCTAAAACAATATTCAATAATGCGTGTGCATACAGTCTTCTCTAAATAGTTCCTATTGTGTCCGTTTAGGAAGTCACTCTATCATATCCTTCAACGCATTTTGATTTGTTTTAAAACATTACTTGGGAGAATTTATTTTGCCACCTTGAAATAAACTTATGAAACGGTGATTGAATGCAATATTTCATATTTTCGATAATCTATATTCAATTTCTACTTACACACTAACATTTCTTAAAAAAAATCTTCCTTGTTTGAATAATGCATCGTAATGAACTATATATTATAACATAACGATGCACATAGATTTCCGCGTAAATATAGGGTCATTAAATTATTTTACGTGTACTGGAGAAACACGCATGCTTCATGAGGAGCATTTAATAACACGATGTGTAATCCTGTAAAATCAGATTTTACCATAATTTTTAGACATCCGATTCTACAAACAAAACTTTTAAATTCAGGTATAAGGATATCTGTAGTCACTATACATGACTACTTATTCTTTAAGAAAATGTATGCAATTCTGGAAAATATATATATATAATATATATATATATATATATATATATAGAGAGAGAGAGAGAGAGAGAGAGACAGAGATAGAGTGAGATACATACATACATACATACATGCATATATACATATATATATAAAACAAATATATACATATAATTATGTGTATATATTTATATATACTAATGCATATATACACGTACATATATATATATATATATGTGTGTGTGTGTGTGTATATATATATATATATGTATATATATATATATATATATATATATATATATATATATATATATATATATATATTATGAATCCCTAGCAGTATCGCCCGGCGTTGCCCGGGTTTGTAAGGGAAATAACTATATAGGCATTTTTAGAGAGTTACTTCCCTTATATAACCCGAGCAAAAATCATTAAAAATGCGGAAAAATTATGGTAATTTTTTTTCAAATCGTAGACTCATCGTAGACGGGCGCTAATACCCAGAAGGGCTCGATATGAATGACGACTATAAGATACTCGCTTTTGGTTAAACTGCAACGCAAAATATGGGAGTAGTTAGGAATCTAAATCGGAGGAGACAAACTCTCACACACACAACTTCAATTTTATATATAAAGATATATCATATAATAGCGCATTCATCCACTCTAGTGGAGTTGTCAAATTGAACTTTTGCAGGAATTTTCTCTCTTTTTATAGTATTATTGAGTGTGTAGGGGTGGAGAGAGATATAAGATAGTACATGAGGGTTAGGAATGGGGAGAAAGCGAGAGAGATAGCGTGTGTGTATGAGTGCGTGTGTGTGTTTGTGTGTTTCTATCTGAAAGGACTCTTCGGGACGAGTGGCGGGCAAGAACGTAGGGTGGACTTCAGTGCCTACCTACACAGCCTGCCACGACTCTCGACAAGAGAGGAAGGGCGCTGCGAAGGTGCCATCACGGTGGTGGAAGTGCGGGACGCGATCGCAGAATGCTCGAGGGACAAATCGTCAGCTTTGGATGGTCTACCCTACGAGCTTTACAGTTGTATGCCAGACTTGTTTGGAGACGTCTTAGCAGCGGTGTACTGCAACTGGCAGCAAAACGGGAGCATCCTTGGTTTTGTGAGCCGAGCAGCCGTAACACTGCTGAGGAAAGATCTAAACAAAGGGGATGTAATAGATAACTTTAGGCACATCATTCTGCTTAATGCAGACTTGAAAAGTTTGGCCAAAGTGTTAGCCAAGAGGTTGGCGCTTGTCATCGAAAAACTGGTCGAGAATGCGCAATCGTGCTCCGTGCCGGGCCGGAGCATCCATGAAAACCTTCATCTGATGCGCTACATCATAGACAAAGAAGTTAAGGAACCTGGCATTGGTGGGGCCTTGATCAATTTGGATCAATCGAAAGCTTTCGATAGGGTAGACCATCGATACTTGGAGGCTGTCCTCAGAGCAGCTGGTTTCAGTTCCATCTTCCGCGGTTGTATAACCGCTTAGTACAGAGGTATCCGTTCGGTAATTCGCGTTAATGGACATCTATCGATACCTTTCAACATTGCACGTTCGGTCCGTCAGAGATGCCCCCTCTCGTCACTTCTCAGCGTATTGTCTCTCGAGATTTTATTGCGGAAGCTGGCAACTCTGAGGGGCATCCCGCGAGAATTGGGATGCAGGACGAGCGTGTCTGCATACGCGGACGACGTCACCGTCATAGTGTCTAGCCACGAGCACATCGAGCTGGTTGGCGAGACACTGAAAGACTACGAAGCGGTGAGAGGAGCGAAAATCAACCGGGAAAAATCAGTGGGCTTGCGGCTCGGCACCTGGAGAAACAAGCCCATGCCGTCTACCAACGCCTCCATCGTGGGACGCTGGACCGACGGTCCGGTCGAGTTGCTAGGGGTCTGGTTTGGTCCGGACCTCCAAATGGAGAAAAACTGGAACGAGATAACGAGTAGGGCGTTCAGTCTCGCCCGGCAATGGGCCGAGAGGAAACTGTCCCTAAAAGGTCGGGCGGAGGTGGTGAACACAAACATCGCATCCGTCATCTACTACCGCCTGATCGTCGTGCTTTGTCCCGACCCTAACATCACTAAATTAGAACGCATTCTCTTTCGCTTACTGTGGAGAGGATGGGTCCCGATGGTCAGGCGATCTATTTGCTGTCAACACCCGTTAAAAGGAGGACTGGGCATGCCGTGGTTGATGATGCGCAAACATGCGCTGAGACTGTGATATCTGAGGCTCTACGTAGACAACGGTAAACAGCTGTGGTCGCCGTTTGTGAGGCACACCTTCTCGCAACTCGTCTCCATGACCGAACTGCAGTTGTGGATCAAAAAGAGGCCGAGGAAGGACGAATGGCACCGCGAGTGTCGCGTTGCTCTCAAGCATCTATGCCGTCCCGGGACGATCTTCAGTGACTTCAACAGAACCAAAGCATTCTATAGGGGATTAGTGGAGGGGAGGTACGATGACGAGCTCGGGGCGAACTAGGACGTCGACGAAGAATACCTGACCCGCCTGTTTCAGGATGACTTTCGGGCCAGGGCCCATTGACAACTTCCAGAGATCCCTGGCCTGGCAGTGCTACCGAGAAGCGCCACCCGTTCGGGATAAACTCTACAGACACGGCTCGAGAAACACAGGACCGACCTGTCCGAGATGCGGTCAGAGCGACGAAACCGTTCTGCACGCACTCGTGTAATGTCCAACAATTTCCGACCTGTGGGCTTATGTCGAACGACTGCTGTCACGTGTGGGACGAGTCGGTTTATCAGCCGAGTCTATCATCAATATTGTCACGCCTCCTTCCTACAAGCGGGAAGGTAGAGCTATTTACATCATTCTTGTTGCTATGGCGAAAGAATGTATCTGGTATACACATCCGAAAGGATTGGAGACAAACATTTTCCTCTCTGGTCAATCTCTCATCAACCTCTTCAAGTATCACTTGAAAAGGAAAGTGAGAGTAGAGAGGCAAGTTTTGTCTAGCGAATGTTTTAAAAAGTGATGGGTGAACGTAGCAAGGATGGCATGTATGAATAACGAACCCACCTTGAGCATAATCCTATGAACCCGGAAAAATTTAAAACAGAGGGTTACCTACTTGCAAATAAATGTGTTAACATGTGACATTATTGACCGAGGTTACCGTAGTCTTTTCCGGAGGCTTTTCTTTCCACGGATAAACCTTATCTGCTTCCCCCTTTAACTCTACATCATGACTCTGTGATGCACGATCCCTACTGATCGAACACCTACCCCAATTGTTTTCCTCCCCCAAAAGAAAAGCTCTACTTTGTAATCTGTCCCGTCCGTGTGCAGCCCTATGTGGCTAATAAAGAAACATATATATATATATATGTGTGTATATGTGTGTGTATGTGTGTGTGTGAATGTGTTTGTGTGTGTGTGTTCCCTTCTTAACTTACTTTATTAGTTTCGTAAGTATATAAGCATATTAGTATATGTTTATTAAAGTAATTATACTTTTATTTATATTTAGACATGTATTCGTAGTTATATTATATAACATTATATGGTTACGTTTATGTGAGCGGTAACGCATATATATTTCTGCGTACGTTTAGACTAATATAAAAGCATGTCTATATTTTGTGTGAGCGTGTGTGTTCGTTTGCATATTCGTTGATATTACATGGGGAAATGCGAGCAAGAGAAATTATAGTCCTAAGATTATAAACCTGGAAATGAAGAGGATACGTTATTACACTTGGAAAAGTTCAGGACATGTTATTTACGCCTGTTAAAGTACAGAACAAGAATATTGTTACTTAAAACATTGCAGTTAAGGATAAAATTTCAATTAAAATATTTAGATTTAGAAAGTAATAGATTTTATTAAAACTAAAAAAAAATATTACAAGTTATTACTTCTATTTCTTGTTACTTGTTATTATTATCAAAATATAAAAATAACACAATTAATTTTTTTTTAATTATTAATTAATAATTAGAAATTTGAAAATAGGTTATAAAAAGCAACAGTAGTACATAATTAGTTAGTACGATAAATAGATAGAATATAACGACAAATTCATATTAAAATTTGCTTGACTTACTGCCTTAGTTATTGCTAAGACTTCACATTTCTAGTCTTGACCAAATGCCGATTTTTTGTATAATGAATTTGCCTGCCATATACACTATTCTACTTTGTATAAAACTTTATAGATATATTGATACTTCTGGCTCTCCTTTTTTTAAGTATTCTAGTGTGTCAGTATTTAAACAAAATAATGGTTCCTTTATTTTGTACTTTACCAGATGTAATAACTCGTCCTGAACTTTTCCAAGTGTAGTAACTTATCCTGTACTTTTATAATCTTAAGAATAGTGTTTCTCATGCTCGTATTTTGCTATGTAATCATTGTTTTCCAGGCTATGCTGTTATGCTAATTAATAATGTGTCAATTAATAATTTAAAATTTTACCTTAATTGAAATTGAATAATAAATTTAAAGTGTGTGTCTATGTGTGTGTGTGAGAGAGAGAGATGGTGTATGTTGCTGTTCCTGTTGGTGTGTCTGTGTGTTTGTGAGCGAGAGGGAGAAAGTGACACTGTACATTTTTTCGTCGCATCTTTTTTGAGTATGTGAGTGATTGACTGAGAGAGAGATGTGTTGTCAGAGAGATAGAGAGAGGGAGGGATGTGTGTTTCCAGAGAGAGAGAGAGAGAGAGAGAGAGAGAGAGAGAGAGAGCGTAAATTGTGTTTATTTATTTAATTTTACTCACATCTGTTTTTAGTGAGTTAGTGAGTGAGGAATTGACGGAGAGACAGAGAGAGAGAGGTGTGTTGTCATGTATGTGTAAAATGACTAGGGTCGGTCACACATGCATACAAACGCATACGTACACCCATTATCTGTCGTATACACGTAGAGGCGTAAATACATACGTATACATGTTTTTTTATGTGTGCGTGTGAGGTAGAAAGAAAGGTCAGTCACTGAGTAAAGGTATGTGTTCTCGTGGCAATTAAATTTTTGCATGTATGTATAAGTAGCTGAGTAAAATTTACGCTGTCACTCTCTCTCTCTCTCTCTCTCTCTCTCTCACACACACACTCACACGCGCACACACACACACATACAAGCATCACACACCTTCGCTCTCTCTCAGTCAATCACTCACAAATTCAATGAAAAAGAATCGAGAAAAATTAATAACGATCTACGTTGTCACTCTCTTTCTCTCTCACACACAGGTATACGTACATACACAACATACACTTTCTGTCTAGCAACCCCTATCAACACATACACACTCCCATGTCCATTTTCTTTCCCTCTTTCACTTTATGCTGACTTCAAACAAAATGTATGTTTCCACTCAGAAAATAACTGAATAAAATTTTTTTTACGTAATATACCGAACGCTGTAAGGTAACAGCTAAACTGCGCTCACACACCTTCGAGTTAAAACGAATGAATGCCAAAATGACTAGGCTATTGCTAAAATTTCTAAATAATATTTTAATTTTTCTCATTTTAATGATATAATTGCATTAATTTTGATGACGTAATTAAATTAATTGCAAATTGGCGGTGTCGCTGATAATTTTTTCCTCACCTCAATGATGCCGGCGGCATATTACAAGTCTCTTATAGAACTATATTCATAAAAAAACATAGAACTATATTATCACCATCAACTTTGAGAAAGAAACAATCATTGCTTTATTCTTTTAAAATTTCATTGCATCAGATTGACACAATGAAATTCCTCGAATTGGTCTTTATCTTTTAAGTTCAATAAAAAAATATAGTTTGCTCTTAAACTAAGACCTTGATTATACTTAAATCCAGTTTTTTTTCCTGGCATATTTTTTCATGATATTTTATCTCACAACATTTTTTATATAGATTTCATACGTTTATTCTATCATTGAAGCTAAGATAAGTATATTTTGCTTTTAAAATAAAAAAAAGTTATTTAGATCTAAATTTGATTGGAGGCGTTACTCTTCCATAACGATGCTACAAATTTTAATGTAAACTTTTTTCTACTAGTCTATGCCAAATTGTAGCTAAGGAGAAGCCTTCTTCAAAAATGTTAACAGTTTTCAATTTCGTTAAGAACTTATTTAGCGACAAAGCTCTAAAAAAGCTGCGTGTGAGTAAATTTCGGCCCTAAGAATATTATTCAACTACTATTTTAATGGTTTATATTTACATTCACATTTATATGGATGTTAAAAGATAATGGGGAAAATTATGAAAGGTTGTACGCAATGGCAGAGCTTATCAAATTTCAGATAAGAAATGTCAATTATGTACTGAAGAGATTTTTCGAATTACAAACTTTAAGCATAAACTGATTAATTCTAGGAAAGAAAAAATTCAGCTTGTTGCCACTACTTAATATATGTTTTTAGATGATAGAATTAATCAGTAAATTAGTAATAGGTAATTGAACTGAAAATTATAAATACAGAGATGATATAGAATAAACATAAAATAAGATACATAAAATCTACACACAAATTAATTCATTTAGGGGGAGTGAATATTTATAAATTAACCAAACTACTCAATAACTCTTTCAGGGAACTGCACGTGTAATATTACAACAATCAAGTGAAAAATAAAGCAACAGAAATTATAACAGTAATAACGTAGGATTGAATTATAGAGCCAGTACTGCAAGTTTACAAAACTTCCTTAGAAACATTTTTACTTTTCCACTGTGGGATGAAAGCATGAAAAAAATTCTTACAACCCACTCTTGAGCAGTCAACGTACAGTTGACCGTGTGAAAAGCATGGTTTGGCAAAGTAAAGTCCAACGACAGACAACGACCTCCCCAGGGACTTATTAATGGATATGACGTAACTGAGTCTAATCGGTAACTACACTCTGCGGAATGTGAACGGCAAGTCAGCAGGCGAAGGCGCAAGGGGAGTTCGCAGTTTGAAAACGTCTTAACCTTTACCACAGACTGTCATAATCGTCACTTCAATGACATTGGGAACTAATTTTGCGATAATAAGGCGTGTACTATTGAACAACATTTGTAGGAGCCAAAATGCCTCTTTGGCAAAGCCAATATCTAGATCTCCGTTGTGGACTTCTAGACCTGGGAAGACCTGGTCCTGAAGACTATGGATAGTACTGGCTATTGTGAAAATGTTACTTATATCAACATATTCATTTCCATCTTCTGGAACTTCACCATCGCCAAGGAGAATGTCCCTCATGAAATCTTCTGACAATAGCTCCTCATAGAGGCGCGCTCACGTTGGATTCTAACATTAAAGTAGCAAACTGACCCCCATAGAAGTGAAGACTTAAGACACGCCATTACTTCATCCACCCTTGTGCCTTTCGCAATCACTAGCAAGGTTTGTCTAAAATTCCCATATAGCAAGAGAGTGACACCCTGCACCGGTTCGTGGCTTTCCTTTATGTCTCGCAAAGTTCTATCTAATTCCTTCCTCAAGGCCGCCCTTGTGAGCCATTGTGCATTCATTCCAAAAAGTCTGTAGGCATTGTAGGAGCAATTGCTCGTTGTCCAACGTCTTTGAAATGTTGCAAACAGGTGTTAGTGAACTTGCGAATTTAAGGGGAAGCTTAAACGTAAAGTGTACAGTCCTACCGACAGGGAGCGGGGTAGTAGCTAAACTCGAAGTTTCCACAGCTACTCTTGCAAGAACGAGTCTAGTTACGAACGTTTTGCTTGTCCCGCCAGGAGCGTTAAGGAAGAAAATGCCACCTTTACGACCCAGGATTTGCGGAACGATATTGTCGTAGACGTGCTTCTGGTCAGGTAGCAGGAGTGCCTCATTGATCTGTACACATGCGGATAGTTCAGTAATGTAGTAATATGTTTCCCGAACAATCTCACACGAGAGATCATATGAGGTAGGCTTTGCAGCAGGGAGAAGCCCGTAAGTGGGCATTACCTCACCGCCTAAAGCTAAAGTCTTGTTTTCAATCTCAACCAGCGCTAGGTTGTATATTGTCTCCGTGAAACCATACTCAATTTCATTTTTACCAAATAATTTCGAAGGAGGGAATGGGTTATTTCCCGTGGAAGCTTTAAAATAATTACGCCCGCCGTTCAACCGCGCACAAAAACTGTTACTCCGCCGTTTACCCGTACATTTTTTCGAAATCAATTTATACTTAAGACCTCCCCCAGACATATAAGTAATGTGCGTGTGAAGTTTAAGAAAAATCGGTCGAACAGTTTTTAGCACAAAACTAGGACATACCGATACACACACGCACACACAGATACTTTCAGATTTAATATGTAAGATAATGTCCATCTGGTAATAGTTTTATCTTTACTAAACAAAGACGTACGCTCGATGTCATGGTTTCTTTTTCTATTACAGTCGATAACTGTAGAAAACACTCATTGTTTAGGCAATTAAGAATATTGAGCACTAATTTTTAATATATTCTGTATCGAATGTAATAGTAATTAAACGCTTGACATTGTTTTTAATATTTTATAAGAGATTTAATCATTTCCTGGGTATCCATCCACTTGCTGGGCTCACATTCTTCCGTATCTCACTCATAATAAGCTCCCTAAACATAAAATAACAACTCAGCTTCGCATTTCCTAAATCATTTAATTACAATTTCATTACCTTTACACATACATATAAACAAGCCCACACACACTTGCATCTTCATACATAAATACATACACACGCGATACCATTCTCTCTCTCTATCTCTCTCTCTCTCTCTCTCTCTCTCCTCTCTCTCTATATATATATATATATATATATATATATATATATATATATATATGTATATATATATATATATATAGTGAGATAGGTAGATAGATATATAGATAGATAGGTACACTCATACACACATACATGCATATACGTACACACAAAGTTTTTACTGCTCTATACTATGTTTATTCTTATTGTTAATCAAGTAGGAATAAAATCATTGGCAAACAGAACTAACGCTTCATTAGGTTCTGTATCACAACGAAATTTATATTTTTAATTAAATTTGCTGACAAATTATTAGATTCCTCGTTATAATAGTAGAATAATATTTCATTTAGTTTCAAATCACCGCCATAAATCGACGATAAAACTAATGAGAAATTTAAAGCTTGCTTGAAATATTAAGCAAACTTTTAGGTTTCTTTCTGTGTGTAGTTTAAACAAGGCTTGTAAATTTGTTAAATTAATATTGTAATTACAATGTCGTTGAATATTCAATAATGTCGACGGCCGACCACTAATTTCATGATTGATTTTCATTAACCTGAAGAAAAGAAGAAGGAAAAACTGGCTTGCGGTCATTTCTGAAACGGAGTTGACCTCAGTAATTTGTGATGAAATATTGTATGGCGAAAATAATTTCAATATATTTGAGAATATTTAGATTATTCTGAACATTGACTTCAAAATAATAAAAAATATTGTATTTTTGTCATTAATCTGATTGTTATTTCGCTATAAGAAACTGTAAATGAAGAAATAATATCAAGAGTAGTTTTATAATGCTTGACAATCCACTAAAATTACAATGGCTTGCCACATATTATGCATCAAGGCAGGAGAAAGGCCTTTGCATGTCTGCTCGATTGACTAGAAATAGCTGTCTAGTTTGCATCAAATAACACCGTACATAAATATGAAGGGTATATTCTATAAATAAATTACGTCTAAGAATCGAGATAGAATAGCTAGAACCGGAAGGTTTTTGATCATGGTTCGTCTCCATCAGTTCTGAACTCCTGGAGCTGCACAGAAACAATATCTGCAGTAATTTCTTAAAACACCTGGGCATCACGTAATCTCCTCTACACTCAGAAAACTGCGTGGGTTTGCTTGCTTCGATGAAGTTATCTTTATTCTTCTGAAGTGTATGCTGTGGAGGTAAGAAGCATTAAATGAAATACAGTATTTCATTTGGTTCGCCTACCCTAAAGGCCTGAAGTATGGCTGACATATCGAACCATATCACGATATTACTAAACTATCCGTGAATCAAATTCCCTAATGATGTTTCTTAGTGTTGCTCAAGCATAATATATCTGTTGTACGTTTCTACATTCCAGAGAAAAGAGCAGGTTTTGAGCATTGGTTTTTGTCTCTCTACAATTGCCATGGTGCAAAATGACATTCATTTTACTAGCATTACTTAACCACTGCACTCTGTACATTAAATAACTCACTGTACAATAGCTAGCCCATAATGTAAAACGACAAGTAGCACATAGAATTATATCAGAATTAAATAACGCATTCAAGACAATAAACATACTTCAGAATCTCTACCAAGCAATATTGCACAACACGTAAAACACCAAATCTAAATAATCACTGTCTAGAGAAAGTAACGCATACACAACAAATACTCAACACTAACCCCCCCAAAAAAACAACTGGCGTCACATAGCTCGTATCCTCCACAAATACCTTCGTATTTTATATAACACATATCGTAGTAACTCTTCTGAACACCACTGAATAAAATAACAAAATAACTTCTGCCACCTAATCGTCTTTTGATTGGTTATTTTCGTTATTTATCTCTAAGACATGGCGTGGGATTACATTAAGTTGTTTCATGAAGCATCGGATTAAAATATACCGGACACAGCGAAAGACGGATGCGCACATTCGCAAATATTGTGTTGTGCTTGTGGTTTCCAGTGGGAAGTACAGACCTGCCATGATTTATTTGTTTGTTTAGATGGTACTTTATTTCATGATTTAAATAGTAGTTTCATTCATTCCTGTGATTGAACATTGTTACTAAGATTTCGAAGCGGAATTTTTGCCATTTGCGTTGTTGCTCTCTTCTACCAACATTCTGTTACCATCCAGATATCTGTCCTCCCACTTGAGCTCTTCATCATCCAAAATTATGTGTATTATTCGACTCAAGCAATCGAATATCACTCTCGATACTAGCCACTCATGAAGTGTTAAATGAGTCACAGTGGATGATACAGAGTTTTTCGCGATACTTACGTATCTCGCCGTACCTTCCTTTATAGTTCCAAGTGGGCAATTCCACTCACAACTATACGACTCCATATTGGAACCCATTAAGATTTGCTTCTAGGGAGTTCGATATTTACATTCCTTGTAGTTCTTGTAAAATATTCGTTCCTTGGGAATCTTTTCTGCAGACAGTTTTGGGTGCGTGTGTAGTTCTATTAGCATTCATCGCATTGACTGCTCCGGACTCTTTTTCACTAATTTTCGGTATAGGCCTCTCATCATCCTTCGCAGAAACAGTGATAGTACTGCTTGTGACAGTAATATTGATGATATAGTTCATCTTTAATGTGTGTGGGAAACCTGGCAACTTATGTGTATGCAGATATTTTCATTATTACACATATTTGTGTCATACTGTGTATATATATATATATATATATATATATATATATATATATATGCCATTTTTGTGATGATGGCAATGGTCCTAGTGTTATTGTTTATATTTTTAAAACATTCACTTTAAGCAGGAATTTATTTTCCCAAACGGGAAAAATTCACCATTCTTTGTAGTCGTAACTCAGTATTTCGTCACCACTCTTTCTTTCTCGGTATTCGACGGCGCTCCGATGTTTAGTTTGTGTTTACATTTTAAACATTCAACAGGCATTGTGAATGAGACGAGAGATATTGCCACTTGTCTCTGCTAATGGCCATTTCTATCACACATTGTCCAAGAAAACAACCACTTCACTGGTAATGAAGCAACAAGGTTATTTCTAAGTTACGAAAGCAGAAATACACAGGAAAGAAATGCAGTCAAGGAAATAACCGCCGCTTCGATGTTTGTAACTAGTACTCCGTCACTGTTGCTGCAGATACATCCTTTTTTTTTACTTGCTGTGGCTATTTTTGCTGTAGTTACTGCTGTTCATGATAGTGACGTTGATGCTGCAGTTTCCATATTAGTGGGGGGGGGCATCTTTCTCCTGTAATTTGTATTTGTTTTGTGTGCAACACGCTTTCATTACTGTTTCCACAGCCATAGCACTATGGCATTCTAGATTCTACTTCTATCTGTAGTTGCTGCCGTCCTGAAATCTGTCTATTTTAGATTTCACTTCAATCAGAATCAGAATCTTCGATCCCATACCAATCCTATTTTCCTTTCAGAATCGTTTTGTTTCTTGCAACCTGACAGCATCTTCCACAAACACATGCTTCACTATTCACCAGAAGTTTAGCACTGTTGATATGTTTCAAATTTATAGTTAGATCACTATTCGCCCCAGGTAAGCACATGTCAGTGTACAATCTTCAATTATTTGTCAGACGGTGACGTGCATTTGGGCGAGGATTAACGAGTGGAATCCGAACACATGGGCGTGTCTCAAAATCTTAATGGCTTGCATTATTTTTTCTCAGAAAGGGTTCCATCCATTATAATCGTAGATTCTGAAGAAATGTGAAATCAACAAGAGACAAATTCTATACAGAGAAATAAGGCAGAAACACATCTAAACAATTTCAGATTTATCGCCATACAACAACAACAACGACAACAGCAATAACAACAAAAATACTACTACAATTATTACTACTACAATTATTACTACTACTACTACAATTACTCCTACTACTACTACTACTACTACTACTACTACTACTACTACTACTACAACTACTAATACCACTACTACTACTACTACTACTACTACTACCACCACCACCACCACCACCACCACTACTACTACTACTACTACTACTACTACTAATAATAATAATAATAATACTGATGATTATGATGGTAATAATAATAATATTCCTTTCTACTGGAAGCGTACGCCATCAAATTTGGAAGAAGGAATTTAGTCGATTACATCGACCTCACTGCGCAACTGGTACTAATTTTATCGACCCCGAAAGGATGAAAGACAAAGCCGACCCCGATAGAATTTCAAATAAGAACGTAGCAATGGGCGAAATCCTGCAGAGCATTTCATCCAGCGCACAAAGGATTCGGCCAGCTCAACGCCTTAAATAATAATAATAATAAAAATAATAATAATAATAATAATAAATAATAATAATAATAATAATAATAATAATAATAATAATAAAAATAAACTGGAAAACTACTATAAAATAACCACCATAGGACTGCAAAAATATCTACTTCAGAAGGAAGGAAAACTGATCCAGATAGCGGCAAAACACGAGCAAAACAAAAAAATGTTCTCAGTATTTAAGGCAGCTGACAAATACAAACAAGAAATCATACCACCTAATAAACATGAAGAAGAAGAAGAAGATGAAGAAACAACAAAAGCTATAAAACAAATGAAATCCAAACTAAAAACAGAACAGCAACGAACCATGATAGAACGATGGCAAGAAAAGCCCCTTCATGGTAAATACTGCACTAAACTAAACGCAAAAGAAATAGACAAAGAAAAATCCCAGCAATGGTTGAGAAGCTCAGGACTCAAAGCAGAAACAGAGGGATTTTTAATTGCAGCACAAGACCAAAGCCTCGCCACCAGAAATTACCAAAAACATGTAATGAAAAGAAATATTACAAGTAACTGCAGAATATGTGGAGATGGACAAGAAACAATAAATCATATTATCTCTAGCGGGCCAGTCCTGGCTAAGAAGGAATATATTCACAGACATGACAGAGTTGGAACCTACATACATTGGAAGCTATGCCAACATTATGGAATAACAACAGAAAAAAGATGGTATAGGCACACACCAGAAAAGGTCACAGAAAACGAGAAAGCAACCATACTCTGGGATATGCCGATACACACAGATAGAGAAATTAAGGCCAACAGACCAGATATAGTTGTCAGAGATCATGAAGAAAAAAAATGCTTTTTAATTGATGTATCAATACCGGCAGATGACAACGTGTCTCTAAAAGAAATGGAGAAACTCTCAAAATACAAAGACCTGGAAATAGAGGTAACTAGAATGTGGAATCTGAAAACAGAAACAATTCCTATCATAGTAGGTGCATTAGGCATGATAAAAAAATATTCAGACAAATACATAACAAAAACACCAGGACTTACAAACACATATAACATACAGAAAATTGCACTACTAGGCACTGCCCACATCCTACGCAGAACACTTTCCATACAATAACCATCAGAGCATCACAACAAATCACAGCACATACCCAAGGCACACAGAGCTGCGCTCGGTAGTGAAGTGAAAGCACGCTATATAAATAAAAATAAAACTACTGAATAATAATAATAAGCTGAAAACTAAAGCAATACCTGTTGTCATAGGTGCCCTGGGAATGATAGCGAAAGGGACTGATTGCTACCTAACTCAGATACCAGGAAACCCCAAAATGGCAGAAATTCAAACGATAGTGCTTCTGGGAACTGATCACATCCTACGCAAAATACTCTCTATGTAATCCCAAGGTTTATAACAAACTTTTATTTATATATTAGACAATCACTAGTATAACGCCAGAAAAAAAAATATATGGCACACTAGGCATAACAACAACATGAACTTCCAACCTGTCTTCTCTTGAGGTCTCTGGGTGAGACTTGGAGCCAACTTGTACAGACATAAAGCAAAAGTCAAACAGAGAATAATAATAATAATAATATAATAATAATAATAATAATAATAATAATAATAATAATAATAATAATAATAATAATAATAATAATAATAATAATAATGGTCTAGGGAAGATAATAAAGAAGTTCTTGAGGCCTTCTACCATGCCATATATTTCCCCACAGATAAGTCTAGCACTGTACAAGCATACTTAAACTGAAGACAGAAAAGACCCTACATAGACAGTAACAAGCTTGCCAATGTTAGAAGAAACATTATAAAAAAGAAATTACTGACTGAAGTAGAGATTGATCAGGTTAGACAAGCAATATCGTATAAAATGAACGAAGCTGCAGCTAGAGAAGATAATACAGAGGAAATGATTATAGACCAGCCCAGGGCGGATAAAAACGAAGAGAGGATTGAAAGAGTTAGTATAAGTGATAGGCAAAGTGAAATACGCCCTGAACCAATCATAAACACTAAGACAGATGAGCATCAAATAGATAAAGAAAGTCACACAAATATTGACCCAACAGAACTACATGAGCTAAAAAATCAAATCATGATTGAATGGCTGAAAATTAAAGAAACCAGCATGGATGAGCGTGATACACTTCCTAAAATCCGCAACTCTAACCAAAACATGAAAATAATTGGTAAAATCCGGCTTGCACTTAAGGATATAATTTCAGTTAATGATGTTGATATCACAAACCTCAACCACCTATACTATGCATCCGCGAAAATCTCAACGATCCTATGTGGTGTAAAGATTAGAAAACGGCAACAGTCCCACAAAAAGCCTTCTTGGCAAGAGCGTCTGCAACAACAAATTAAAGTATTTAGATCTGACATTGAATATTTGAAAAACCTTAAGGCTCACAAGACTACCAAACCTACAAAAACCCAAAAATTACTGAAAAAATACAATATGAAAACTATACTTGATATTGATGCCACCATAGAAACCATCAAACAAAAGGTATCTGCCAAAGCTGCCCGCATAGCGAGGTATGAAAAGCGTGTTAGATTTTTCAAGGACAACAACATGTTCAAAAATAACACCAATAATTTTTACAGGAAGATAGGAAAACAGCGTTTACTGCAGGGTCTGTACCATCAAAAGAAGAAGTGCAGAGATTTTGGAATAAAATCTGGGCAGAAGAAAAAACACATAACGAAAAGGCCCCCTGGATTGACAGAATATCTACAGAACTGGACCCCTTAGAAGAGCAAAAGTGGGAGGGTGTCAAGGTAGAAGATATAAGATCTGCTCTCAGGAGGTCAAGCAAATGGAAGTCTCCAGGAAAGGATAAAATTCCTAACTTCTGGCTGAATGCCTTCCCAGAGAGCCATGAACTGCTAACAGAACTGTACAATGATGTTTTGCAACACCCTAGTAGTATGCCTCCTTGGCTAGTTAATGGGTTAACATTCCTGCTTCCAAAAAGTGAAGAAACAAATGAACCAAAAAACTATAGACCCATAACCTGCTTAACAACTATGTACAAAACACTAACATCTGTCCTGACGGAATATACCTATAGTTTTTTAACAGACAGCAGCATATTCCCTAATGAACAGAAGGATGTAAACGTGGATCCTACGGCTGTAAAGACCAACTACTCATCAATAAGATGATCTTAGAAGATTGTCACAAACGACACAAAAACTTATCAATAGCCTGGATAGACTATAAAAAGGCTTTTGATAGCCTACCACATAGCTGGATTAGGAAATGCCTTGAAATGTATAAGATAGCACCAACTCTGCGAAACTTCTTGACTGTAAGTATGAGATCATGGAGAACCACACTAACTCTGAACAGTGACAGTGAATCCCTAAATGCTGGTGATGTAAAAATTTCGTGTGGCATTTTCCAGGGTGACTCACTGTCACCACTCCTCTTTTGTTTATCCTTAATACCTCTCTCAAAGCTGCTCAATGACGCGCAGTACGGGTATAAAATGTTTGATAAAATATATAAATCATCTCGTTTACATGGATGATTTAAAGCTTTTTGCAAAAAATGATCAACAACTCAAGGGCTTACTAGCGATAGTCAAACAATTCAGTGACGACATCAGAATGCAATTCGGCCTCGATAAATGTGCAAAGGCTACCTTTATCAAAGGAAAAATGACAGAAACATCTAACGTTAACCTTGACCAACAGAATGTCATAAAAGAACTAGACCCAGCGGAGAGCTACAAGTACCTAGGGGTAATTGAAGGGAACGGAATAAGGCATTCAGAGATGAAGGAAAGGATCAGGAGAGAATGCTATCGAAGAGTGAGAGCAATACTCAAGACAGAGCTGAATGCAAGAAACAGGATCGAAGCAATCAATGCATTAGCTATACCAGTCGTGACTTACAGTTTCAATATTGTTAACTGGTCAATTACTGAAATATGTCAGCTCGACAGAAAAATAAGGAAACTGTTGACAATGCATAGAATGCACCACCCTAAGGCAGATACAGAACGACTCTATCTGCCAAGAAAAGAGGGAGGCCGTGGTCTTTTGCAACTGGCAATAACAATGAAGATTGCTACAATTGGCCTAGACACCTACCTGAAAAACTCTGAGGACTGGATGTTAAAACTTGTCTCAAAACATGAAAACAAGAAAGCATCATACTCAGTCACAAAACAGGCAAAGGAATATCTAAGTGAATTCCGAATACAACCAATTTCGGAATTAGAGATAGACATACAAGAAACAAGCACAGAAAAAGCTAGGCGCATGAAAACCCGTGCCAAAACTGCGGCCTTAGATATTCTGAATAATAAATGGCAAGAAAAACCTCTCTATGGCAAATACCCAAAGTGAGCGAATAATGCAGATATCGACAAAGCCCTGACCCATCAATGGCTAATGGCCTCTGGCTTAAAATCTGAAACAGAGGGGTTTATCATAGCAGCTCAAGATCAATGCCTACCAACAAGAACCTACCAGGCCAACATATTAAAGATCAGAAGCAGTCCAACGTGTCGTGTAGGCAAGCAACAAAATGAAACCATTGACCATGTGGTCTCCAAGTGCAGTCTTCTAGCGCCTACAGAGTATCTCAACAGGCACGATAGAGCTGCACAATATATTCACTGGGTAATCTGTAAAAACCTGGATTTGCCCCAGGAAAAAACTGGTGGGAACACAAACCACCCCCAGTGCTTGAAAATGACCACATCTCACTCCTCTGGAACTTCACCATTCAAACTGACAGGAAGATAGATGCAAATAGGCCAGACATCATATTGAAAGACTTCAAACAAAGAACATGCCTCCTCATTGATATGACTGTCCCAATCGATATAAACGTATCTGTCAGGACCTACCAAAAACTGAGCAAATATAAAGATCTTGAAATAGAAATCAGCAAAATGTGGAAGCTGAAGACTAAAACAATACCTGTTGTCATAGGTGCCCTGGGAATTATAGCAAAAGGGGCTGATAGCTACCTAACTCAGATACCAGGAAACCCAAAAATGGCAGAAGTTCAAAAGATAGTGCTCATGGGAACTGCTCATATCCTACGCAAAATACTCTCTATGTAACCTCAAGGTTTAAAACAACCATAATTTTCGGTTTAAAAAAAAGAAAAAAAAAAAAAAACTTTTTTTTTTTAGACATTCATTAGTACAACATCCCCACCCCCCAAATATATGGCACACTAGGCATAACAACAACATGAACTTCCAACCCTGTTGTCTCTTGAGGTCTCTGGGTGTGACTTGGAGCCAACTTGTACAAATATAAAGCAAAAGTCAAACATAGAATAATAATAATAATAATAATAATAACAATAATAATAATAATAATAATAATAATAATAATGATAAAAATAGCAACAGTAATAATGATAACACAATTGGCCTAAACACCTACCTGAAGAACTCTGATGACTTGTCGCGAAGCATGGAAACAAGAAAGCATCATGCTCAGTAACAAAACAGGCAACGGAATATCTAAGTGAATTCCAAATACGGCAAAATCCTGAATTAGACGTACTAGAAACAAGCACAGAAAAGCTAAGTGTATGAAAAACAAGTGCTAAAATTACTACCTTTGACATTTTTACTGATAAATGGTAAGAAAAACCTCTTAATGATAAATACCCAAAGACAGTTAATAGTGCCGATGTTGCGAAAGCCCTTACCCGTCAATGGTTAGTGTCTTCTGGATCAAGATCAGAAACAGAAGGGTTAATCTTAGCAGTACAAGATCAATGCTTACCTACAAGAAACTACAAGGCCAACATTTTAAAGAACGACCGTAGCCCAACATGTTGTGTATGTAAACAACAAAATGAAAACATTGATCATGCTGTCTCCATGTGCAGTCTTCTAGCGCCTACAGAATATCTCAGCTGGCATAATAGAGAAGCACAATATATTCACTGGGTAATTTGCAAAAAAACCTAGACCTACCCCATGATAAAAACTCGTGGGAACACAAACGACCTCCAGTGCTTGCTGTTGATATACATCTCACTCCTGTGGAACTTCACCATTCAAACTGAAAGAAAGATAGATGCGAATATGCCAGGTATTATATTGAAAAATTTCAGACAAAGATCATGCCTCCTCATTGATATGACTGTCCCAATCGGCATAAATATAGCTGTCAAGACCTACCAAAAACTGAGCAAATATAAAAATCTTGAAATAGAAATTGGCACCTCAAGAAAAAAACAATACTTGTTGTCATAGAAGCCCGAGGAATAATAGCAAATGGGGCTGATTCCCAACTAGCTCAGATAGCAGGAAATCCCAAAATGGCAGAAATTCAAAAGATAGTGCTCATGGGAACTGCTCATATCCTACGTAAAACACTGTCTATGTAATCTCAAATTTTTAAACAAACTCATAATTGTTTTATGTTTTTAAAACATTCTCTAGAACAATACTATGTGCAAAACAAAATATATGACACCCTAGGCATTACACCAACATGAACTTTTAACTTAATAATAATAATAAGAAGAAGAAGAAGAAGAAGAAGAAGAAGAAGAAGAAAAAGAAGAAGAAGGAGGAGAAGAAGAAGAAGAAGAAGAAGAAGAAGAAGAAGAAGAAGAAGGAGAAGAAGAAGAAGGAGAAGAAGAAGAAGAAGGAAAAGAAGAAGAAGAAGAAGAAGAAGAAGAAGAAGAAGAAGAAGAAGAAGAAGAAGACGAAGAAGAAGAAGAAGAAGAATTTATTTTGATTAAAGGGGGAGCTAAGGCACTCTAAGTTACTTTACGGAAAGCAACATCAATATTTAAAAAATCTTTTGAATGCTTACTACACGTTGCTGAATGTTATATACCAGAGACACATTCCAAAACACCTAAACACTGGTCGGTGAAAAAAGTAGAATTCTTTTGTATTATAGAAGTGATGAATTTTTCATTTCTTATATTGATGTGGCGGTTGAGAAGAGCTGCGGAAATTTTGAGGGTTAGTGGTATAGTCGTTACTACAGATCATAAGAAAATGTGTTCGTGTTAACGAAGATATTTCCCTGTTTGTTGGTGGTGGTGTTATTAGCATTAGTGCTGGAGATGAACTATTGACTGACCTTCTTGCGTATTGAGAGTACAAACTGTAATTGCAGTGTTACCATTAGAGGTGAACTCTGTGGCGAAAGTTGTGATGGGATATTTATAATGATGGCAGTAGTTGCAGGGATAATGATTGTAAATACCAATATGGTAACAAAGTAGGTCATTGTATATTTAAGAGATGAGGAATTGTGTGCATTATTTACATTTTTTTCAGCTCAGAGCTGCGGCCATGCTGATGCACCGCCGTTTATTTACATAATGTAAATAATGTAAATATGGTAGGTGGTATTCATAAGGTAGTATTGAAATTCCTGAAGATGCTACTGCATGTAGTGTTACAGTCGATACAGATGATAATAATTCTGAATGATATTTGTAGCAGAGCTGTGAGTGTAATTGTGTGGATTAAAATGCTAGTAATGATGGATACGAGGAGCAATGGTAGTGGAGGAGGAGTAGATGAAATAATAACGAAGTAGAGAGATTCATGGTGATAATGTTAGTAAGCGCAGTGGTAGCTGCGTGGTAGCTGCGTGGTAAGAAGCTATATTTCAACTACATTGCTCCGGGTTCAGTCCCAGAGCGCGACACTTTCGACAAGTGTCTTCTACAGCCTCGACCTGACAAAAGCCCTTGTGTGTGGATTTAGAGGACGGTGACGGAAAGAAACCTGACGTATGTGCGTGTGTGTATTTGTATGTGATTGTGTGTGATTGTGTGTGTGTTTGTGTGTGTGCATGTTTGTTCCAACCACTGCTTGACAACGAGTGTTGTGTATTCACGCCCCAGCGTGGCCGCTGTCAAGTAGGTGAAACAAGTAAGAGATTAAAACAAGAATCATTGGTAGTGGTAGCAACGTTCATGCAGATAATGGATTTGTTACTATTTGGAAAATCTATGTTTGTAATACTTTTTGACAGTGGTAGGTGAGACAGAAGCATTGCTGATGGTAGCTTTGCTATTGATTGAGAAAGAAAAGATGGTGATGATATTGTGCTTGATAATTGTGGCAGTGGAATGAGTTACTGATAAAGCAAAGGCAACATTGTTGTTAATAGGGATAGTTAGGTATAGAGGCTGATGCTGTTGAAGTGTTGACAATATCGGCGATGATATTTGTCGCAGTGTTCCTAATAGCATGTATGGCGATGTTATGGATGCGATTATTGATAGAATATTCATTGTTTTAACAACAATAACAAACGGAATTATTGCCAAAAGACATTTCAAATAATGTTGAAAAGATTGTGATTATTTTGATAATGATAAAAATTAATGATGTTGGTGTAATAGTAGTGATGAATGTTGCTGGAGGTGATGGTGTTGGATATGATGGGGGGGGGGGGGGTAGGTATAATTCAGTAAAAGTAGTGGATGGCGGTGTCATTGCAGAAGGTTGCAGTACTGATGGTGTGATAAAAGTTTATGAGGTGAGAATAGTGATCAATATAATACTGGCAATAATAAAAAGAAGAATAAGAAATACCAGTAGTAAACATATGTCGCTGTTGTGTTTGCAGTTCTTGCTGCTGCTAGTGCTGTTGCTATTAATTTTAGAAAAATATGAACAACAGGCACAAGAATCAGTCTTCCTATAATTATGACAACGAACAATATAACTTCTATTACTATTACCTCGATCACATTTACTACAACTAACAATAATGACGAATCATTGTAATAATGTTGATGATGACGATGGTAACAAAGATTAATGATAGTAAAGTAATAATAACAATAATAATAATAATTATTATTATTATTACTATTACTATTATTATTATTATTATTATTATTATTATTATTATTATTATAGTAAAAACAACAACAATAATAACAAAAGTATTAAAGATAATAGAAATAATGATAATAATAATAATATTAATAATGATAATAATAATAATACATATTCTTCTTCTTCTTCTTCTTCTTCTTCTTATTATTATTATTATTATTATTATTATTATCATTATACACTCAATGTTAACTAGGTTGATGAAGGATTTCTTGAGAATGAAAATTATGAGTAGGGAAGATGTGGTCGGAATTTATGCGTAAAATAGCGATGAAATTACATTATGGCGTAGATGGTAAGATGGGAAATTGAAAATAAACAGCAATAAAGTTAGCATAAAAACGGCAACAACAATAGACAAATATTGTCAATCTGAGGAAAAATAACAGAAAGGCATGCACAAGCGAAGCAATGACTGAAAAAGGTGGCATATAATAATCAACAAGCTGATAATCGCAGCGATGCCAAGGAGAGGTATTGCAAAGATATATGTTTATGTGTGTATTTGCGTTTGTATATATATATGCATATATACGAGTATATTCATAAGCGCAATCATATAAGAAATATACAGGTCTGTAGACGTAGGCCACACACGTACACACAGACGCGCGCACATGTATACACACATATATACATTCAAGTATACACATACACATTTATATATATATATGTATGCATATATATATATATATATATATATGTGTGTGTGTGTGTGTGTGTGTTTGTGTGTGTGTGTGTGTGTGCGCGAGTGTATGTATATATACTGTCACATACTTATACGTACATTATATATATGCATCCATATATATATACGTATGCCCACATATATACTTATAAATACACACAAAAAATACAGAAGCAAGCAATACAGATTCCTACAGAGACTGGCACTTGAAAACGAATAAAAAAATGAAATGTATTCTGTAGATTTTGAGCAAATAACAAACTGAAATGGTAAGTTTTTCTTTAAAAATATAAAAAACCACTGATGGGCCAAAAAGCAAGAAGAAAACAATATTTAATAAAAAATATACTAAACATAAAAAGAAACTGATTATAAAATAAATAAATCACCAAAATAATCATTAAAAATACACGAAATACAAAATTACACTTAATATTACGAAAAAAGTAATAAAATAACGCAATAAATTTACAAATCCGCCATGTTGTTTATTATTCAGTTAGAGCTGATTTATGCAATTTGTTTTTTTACCTGCAAATTTTTGCAGTTTTTCTCTTAAAATGTTTTTAATAGAGGTGTTTATTCTAACAACCATTCATATGAATATTATGCTGATAACTTCCTGTAAATAAAACATGTTCAGGGAGAAGACAAAAGTACGAAAATAATTCAAAGTATATGTGCGCGAACATCAACACACGCATGTTTGTGTATTGTTGTCATGTGTGTATGTACATACATATATGAATATATTTATAAATATATATGTGTAAATATATATTATAGTTAAACAAGAATATTATTGACAGTGTCTTCGAAGTTTAGACCAGATAGTCGAAAACTCGATGTCGCTGTCAAAATATTCGTTTTTAAGATTAGTAATACTCTACAAAAGTATAGTGTAACCCATCAAATTGGGGTAAACTTTTATTATTATAGCTGAATATAAAAATAAACATTAAAATAGGAATGTATATGTATAGATAGATAGGTAGATAGATAGATAGATAGTTAGATAGATAGATGATAGATAGATTGATAGATAGATAGATAGATAGATAGATAGATAGATAGATAGATAGATAGATAGATAGATAGATAGATAGATAGATAGATAGATAGATAGATAGATAGATAGATAGACAGACAGAGTCATAGATAATTATGCATATGTGTACATGTATATGTGTCTATATATACGTTGATGTCTGTATGTGTACATATAGGATACACATATGCCCGTCTGTCTGTATGTATGTATGTATGTAGGTATGCAGGTATGTAGGCATCCATGTAGACAGCTAGGTAGACAGGCAGATAGGTAAATAGGTAGGGTATATATATATATATATATATATATATATATATATATATATATATATAATATATATATATATATATATATATATATATATTATATATATATATATATATATATCAAAGATATATTTTGTCCGTTTGTTTGTTTGTATGTCCAGCAAGATGAAACTAAATGTTTCAGAAGGACCTATTATGCTTTTTCTATATATATAAAATCTGAAGTCTTTATTTTCTTTCTCCTGCGAAATGAAAGAACCTCGTTCAGGGGAAGTTATGCTATTGCCTAATTCCTCTGAACAAAAATCATGGAATGATGCAGCACTAACTGTGCACAAACTCATGGTGAACTGCACTGAGGCAAATATTTTCACTGGTTGTGGTAAATGTGACACCGTCTGCGTTCCTCGCATACCGGTTATACCATCTAATGTTCCATTCCAATTTAAGCGGTTACTGTTTCCCATCCAACTTTCTAAAAGTTGCTGGATTGCAACTTGAGGAACATACCTATTTAAATCAAGTGTATTACATAATTGCCATTTGAGTATTCATAATTATGATAATACTCACTTATTATTTTCATAAAATAAGCAAACAGAAGTTCATGTATGAAACTGATTATTTTTCTACATCAGTTATTATATGAGATCGAGGCTTTCAAAAGATCAATCAGCTGAACTATTTGCAGAGCAGCTCTTGAAACTCGGTGAAGGGTGATTTCCGATTGATAAAGTACCGTTTCTTACACCCAATCCAATATGTAATTCAACTAATTCCGTCAATGATTTGGTGCATTAAATCTTCCTTAATTTTCTTCATAATTACACCAATACAGATTGAGTCAGTGAGCGACCTACTCTCAAAAAATGTTGCTGTAGAAAGAATTAAGAATACGCTATTGTATAAACTTCCAGGAGAAGTATTCACTTGTAACTCAATTGACAGTGTTGTTGATGATCAAGATACTGTTAACCATCCAATCGTAATTTTGAACTCACTAGAACCAGCAGGTACAGCTCCTAATTGTCTTCACATGACAAAAAGAGATTCCTGTTATGTCATTACACAATATGTCTCACTCAAAATTATGCAATTGCACAGGATTAATTGTGTACAATCTCATGACAAAGTACATTGAGGCAACTATTCTCACTGCTTGTGATAAAGGTGAGATCGTGTTCGTCTCTCGCATACCAGTTATTCCATCTAATGTCCCATTCCAGTTGAAGCGGTTACAGTTTCCTTTCCCCCTTTCTTTTGCCATGTGCATTAATAAAATTCAGGGCCAAACACTAAAATTTGATGGATTGCAATTGTGCTTTTCACATAGCCAACCTTATGTACAAGCATATGATGTGGAAACAAAAGCAAATCGGTTTGACTATTCCCCCCGAAATAAAACAAAATCATTATACAGAAATATTCACTCTTAATGCAACATGAATCTTTTAATAAATTAATTTGTCATTACTATCATTACATTCAAGAATGAGTAGATTACCTATTTAAATGAAGTGTATTATATAATTGCCATTGCTCTATTGATAAGAAATATAACACATACATCTCATTATTATCATATAATAAACAAACAGTAGTTCATATATGAAACTGATCTTTTTTCTACATCAATTATTATATGAGATCGAGGCTTTCAAAATATCAATCAGGTGAACTATTTGCAGATCAGCTATTGAAACTCGGTGAAGCGTGCGTTCGAATTGATAAATAGCAGTTTCTTACACTCAATCCCATATGTAAATCAACTGATTCCATCAATGATTTAGTGGATGAAATCCTCCTAATCTTCTTCATTACAACAACAATACAAATTGGATCTCTGGACGAGTTATCCTGGCTCCAAAAAAAGTTGCTGTACATAGCTATATTAATATGCTATTGAATAAACTTCCGGGAGAGGTTTTCACCTCGAACCTAATTAACAGGTATGTTGATGATCAGGATATTGTTACCTGCCCCATCGAATTTTTGACCTCACTAGAACCACCAGGTACAGGTCTTCAGTCTTCGGCTGAAAAATGGACCCCTGTTATGCTATTACATAATTTGCCTCAATCAAAATTATGCAATGTTACAAGTCTAATTGTGCACAAACTCACGAAGAACTACATTGAGTCAAATATTCTCACTGGCTGTGGTAAACGTAAGAACGTCTTCATTTCTCACATACCAGTTCCAATGTTCCATTCCAATTTAAGCGGTTAATTTCCTATCCCACTTCTCACTTTCTTTTTCCATGAGCATTAATAAAATCAAGGCCAAACACTAAAAGTTGCTGCATAGCAACTTGAACAACCATACTTTTCACACGGCCAACATTAGGTACGAGCATCATGTGTGGAAGCAAAAGCAATTTCTTTTGCTTTGCACTCTGATATAAAACAAAATAAAATATTGTTTATAAAGAAATATTCACTCTTAATGCAACATGAATATTTCAATAATTTAATTCACGATTACTACCATTACATTCAAGCATGAGTGAATTACCTATTTAAATTAACTGTATTATCTAATTGACATTATTGTATTGATAAATAAATAACACATATAACTCACTTTTTATTGTCATATAATAAAACAAACACAAGCTTATTATATTTTTCTCTTATAAAAAATTCACATAAAACATAAAGTAATACATTGACTGTAGCTCCTGAAACAGTAAATATAATTACCCGATTAACGAATGGTATTAGTGCCAGTGTTTTATTAATCACATTGCATCTAAGACTAAAATTATGAATATAATTGTTTCTTGAGAGGACTGTCATGCATAGGTATTTGGCTAATTTTATATTATTTACCCATTGAACATGTAAAATAAATATCTTTTTTCTTAATATGAATATGTTTCTTGATCCATATATATTTATCAGGCATTTTTTATTATTATGATTATTATCATATTTTTTCCTGCTTCCAATTTTCCACCAGAACAAAAGATTAAGGGCACCATAATAGCATCGGAAGTCGAAGGTTTGGACACAAATTATGTGGTCAACGTAAGGAATCTGTAATAGAGTTGAGGAAACCATTGTTTCTGTCGTGAACAAATGCGCTAGATTTGCCCCAAAACATATAAGTTATGACGGTATGACGAAGTAGCGAAACTGGTACATTGGAAACTATGTGAGAAGTGGGGGCTAGAGTGAGCCAAGACATGTTATGAGTACAAATCGCAGCCAGTGGCGGAGTCGGATAAAAGAATTAAATTTTACAGAAAGGCTGTACTTGAGATTTTTGCATCATCGTATTTTGAAGAAATATGATTGTTTGTATACGTCATGGTTTTTAGCCCTTCTGTAAAATTTAATTCGTTTATCCGACTCCGCATAATTCTTGCATAATTGTTGCATAATTCTTTTTCATGCCTTTCTTGTACAGCTTGTTTTGTTTCGTTTTTTCTCTGCTTTTTATACTCATTCATTCCTAACTGACACTAGCAATGATTCTTTACCTTAGAATGAGTATTTTAGTAAGCTGAGAAGTTTGAAATATACCCTGTCTTCTACACTTATCAGCTCCCTTCTTCCATTTGCTCTCTTCATGTATAGGCGACCAATGTCTGCATTTGGATGGTGGATTCCATTCATTGCTAAGAGCTTTCTTATCTTTCTCTCCTATGCACAAATAACTACTAGCAATAAATGAGAGAAGCAGTAACAAGAAAATAATCAACAAGTAAAACTACACATGGAGGTGTGTCGAGGTAATGAAACTTGAATACGTTGGACTTGGAAAAGAAAGCCAACGGGGCTCTGATTATTAGCTTAACTGATATCGAAGGTTGCGGTGGAAAGAACTGCTGGGTTGTGTCATTGAAAGAACTATTCAAATGGAATTGATAATTATATAAGGAATGAGTGAAAAAGTAAGCGCTAGATGGTAAATTAGAAAATGCATAACGGTGGCTTTGGTAGATAGATTTATGGAACACACCGTGTGCTTTTGTATCAAGCATCAAACGAAGACAAATATGTGCGGGTGTATGTGTTTTAATGCATTTGAAGTTGATATAACAGTTATAGATCTCACTTTCATAGTCAATCGTAGGAGTCGATCGTAGGTATTAGACATAAAATGACAGAAAAATATTCATCAAGAATACAAGTTAGAAAGAACAAAGTGCGAATAGCTCATCAACACAGTCTCCTAATAGTGCTGTGCCTGAAGGAAGCATGAAATGATTCTAACTCAGATCCTTAGAAAAACGTATGGATAAAATGAGCACAAACACATAACAAAAAGGGCATAATCATTATACAAATTATGAACTGAAGTTGTATTTATTAATAGCAATATTTCCTGGTTAAATTTTATGATTGGAATTTTATTGTAGCATAAATGGCATGATCATATGAGACATGAACGTGAATAAAATAGTTTAGAAAGAAATACGTTGGGTGATGCCAATGACCTGTTTCATAGAAATCGAAGAAGCGAGATACATATTTATGATAGAAATTACAAACGTACGAAAAATACGAATGAGACTAACACGATCGACATGAATGATAAACAATGAAAATATCGACCATGATTATAAGAAAATATGAACATCAGATCTACATCAACATGGATAATAAAAACATATTAAGCTAGAGTGCTAACAGTAAAAAGAAATACTCAAAACAATACATATGCGAATATGTGCACAGTTATATACATAGACACATACACACAAATACACACAAACACACACACTCACACAGATATATATTTAGTAAAAAGGAAATTTCACACACTTTACAAAGTTATAAAGTAGTTTTTAATGTATAACAGGTAGAAAATCTAAGGGAAGGTAATCGTTATAATTGGGGACAGGGGAGTTAATTGTTCGTCTTTCGGGAAGGAGATAAATAAATATACACAAATACTCAAAAGTTAAAGTAGAGAGAGGAAATATGTAATGTTATGGATATGTGATGGATATATCACAGTATGTGATAAACTGTGTTCAAACTTGTTTATGCATTCATATTTAGACGTGTTCTGTATTTTCGATGAACAAAATTTCTCTAGTTAAATGTATAAAATATGTTTCTTTGCACTGGTAGTTATGAGTCGGAAGAAATGAATTCTCTGCAACAGTAGGAACAGTGTTAATTTCTACCTTAGTTGCGCAACTCAGTTTAAAAGACATTACATTTCAGATAACACTTCCCGAAAAAATATCTAGAACAAATGCACCTACAGAAATAACTAAACGTCCAACTAAATCAAATTATAGCACATCTAAAAGAACGCAAACACACAAAGCTAACATCTCACTTGGAGGTAAACCGTTCTCAGTCTAGTAATAGGGACAAGTCAACAATACGAAATACTATAAGAAACTACTCTAAGGTTAGGAGTAATCATTTTTCCCCAGCAACTTAAGCGTCTAAGGGACTTCTAACGCTCATCAAAGACACTCAACCTACGGTTGTTCATCTACTCCACATACGAGCAATTAACATTATGAGGCTTAGAAAAACAGTTGCACCTGCAAACACAAATATAATTTGGGATTTGTGGAGGGTCAAAGTTGGTAACAAAAACAAATATGGAGGGCCGTTTGGCCAGAGGAGGTAAGATAGCGAACGCTAGGGGAATATTCTTTGACAAGAGAAAAGATAGATGAAGAGACAGATAAGAATGCACCTGGTGTGTGCGACAGAATGAAGGGAAGGAAATATGATCACGTGAGGAAAGGTAAGATGGACGACGGTCACGTGTAAGCAATGAGAGAGGTTAAAGGAGGAAGAGGAGAGAGAGAGACAAAGACAAATAGAAAATGGTGAGAGGGAGAAAAAGAAATAGAGTAAGGATGAGAGAGAAAAAACGAAAGGAGGAGAGAAAGAACAGTACATGAAAAGTATTAAGATAAATTTACTTGGAATGGATCCGTGGCGCTCAATCATATAATATTATAATTATATATATATATTATATATATATATATATATATATATATATATATATATATATATATATATATATATATATATATATATATATATATATATAATATATATATATATTATATAAAAGGGCTTAGTAAAATAAATTACTTTGCCACATACTGAACTCATTAGAAATAGTAGCTAAAAAAAACTTTTTTAAACTATTTCTAATACTTAAAGAAAATCTCTCTCATATAGTGTTTGCTCACTAATTTTACCCTCAATTGTTGAAATTATATATATATATATGTATATATAGGAGGGCTATTACATATAATAAACAGTTAACAATTGGTACAGTGTATTTGTCTTTATTGAAAAGGGTACAAAAAGAATAGGAACAAATATGGCGTAGCGAGAGAAGTACAATTTATTAAAATGCATTCGGTATAGGAAGGGGTAATAAGTAACAAACTTTCCGTGATGTAATTCAGGATCGATGTTACTTCGTCCGATGGTGGTGAGCATAGTCGTTCTTGGGAGGAGATTTTAGGAAGGGCGAATTTATGTTTACATAGAAATACATTGGTGGATGTGAAGGTATGGTCCGTGTTATGGAGGTGTAAGTTCATATGTAAAGTGCCAGCTAGTAAGTGCAACGTTGCGAATGGTGTATATGAGTACTCATCAGGTTAAGGAACCAGCTGGTAACTAAAGTGCAGTGTTAGTGTTCGGGATTTTTTGGCCGATCAACAAGTCTCAGAATCCCTATGTGTAGTGGGGTGGGGGTCATGGTCAGTCCTGCAACCTAATTGGTCAGCTATTTTTTGAAAATCAGGATGTGGTTCCGGTTTGTTGATGGTTAATAGACAAAGCAAAAAAGAATAAAATAAATATATAAACCATCGCTAATATGGGCAAGTAAAAGAGCAAAATAGAATTAAAAACAAATAAATAAGTGCGATAACTGAAATAATAGGAGTAAGGGAAAAGGAACCTAAAGGACAGCATAAAAAAGTAAAATAGTATAAACGTATAACAATATAAAAATATGAAACATATATCTATCTATTGCGGGAATCAATGCTGATAACGCGTGGTATGGCTCCTAAGGCGTACACGTTATTCCACCGCAACCCACGAGTGAGCCTTCCAGCAACAATTGAGACCTACAATGCGGAATGCGTCCACAAGCTGATCCATACACTTTGGTTAATAAATGCACGACAGAACATTCTGGATATCATATTAGTAGACATCCCCCGTAACATAGAAGCCCTGCGTTCGAAAACGGACACGACCACGCTGGTCGTAAGATGGACAGTTTTGTTCACTACTCCAAGATAGGGTTTACTCCCTCCTATATTTACCAGCATATATCAACTCAGTATATGAAACCTTATTTTTCTCGAATTCTTGACTATCAGTAACAATCGGATTCTTTCACCGCTCCTTGTTTGATTCAATTTCTTTGGAAACCTTTGTATCAATAATGATCTTTTAAGTCTTTAAGATCATCGTTGCAGTATTTCCGTGTCTTTCACTGGGAACGTTTTCTTTGCCCTAGCTCACAATTTAACGCCTGTTTTGCCATACGGGTGCCCTCTAAACGGCCAAGATTATCATACCACCTATGTTAATAATCATTAACTCGGTACTCCTCACATTTGCCAGCTTAAGGTATACGAGATCACCCAGAGAATCTCGAGGTATTACGCAAGCATCGTTGGGAGAAACACTTGAGAAGATGGAAATGCCTACGGTATGTAGTCCGGGTTTTGCATCCACACAACGGTGCTGTTAATACACATACATGATAGACTTCAACTTTCGTTGCTGTATTGATGACCGATTGGAATGAGAACCTCGATTCTCGATTCAAATTTCCGAATGCATCACATAAGTCTTCAACTTACTTGCTTCAAGTGTATTAACTCTACAGAAAGGCGGTTGATATGTAAGTATAATTTAAGTATTTTTGTATAGTTTAATTAAGTATTATTCACCTACCAGCGCTGAAATAAGTGATTCTGCTGAAAAGCAAGGTGTAATAGAATAAGGAGAGGGATGAGAAGAGAAGGGGAAGAAGAAGAAGAAGAAGAAGAAGAAGAAGAAGAAGAAGAAGAAGAAGAAGAAGAAGAAGAAGAAGAAGAAGAAGAAGAAGAAGAAGAAGAAGAAGAAGAAGAAGAAGAAGAAGAAGAAGAAGAAGACGTCTATTTTCTTAAGTTCGCGATGGAAAGAAGTGAAAGGAAAATATTATTCTACAAATATTATTTACACTGTTCCGATGGGCCGGCCTGCGCATACAAAATATTAGAAAGCTACTTTACAATCAGCAGACCCACGCACAAGCTGTGCAAAACATAAAATATTTGGAAAGAATTAATGCTGAAATTTCGAAGTTATTGTTAAATTTTCATTTGTAAAAACAACTTAGGCATACAAATATATACGTAAGTACACACACATATGCAAACACATATTTCCGTACTCACACACATCCACTTACCCCCGTATATATTATTATCATATCATCATCGTCAGGAATATTATCATCACAATCTCTCGCAAAGAATATTTGCTTACATTTCTTGTGAATATGAATCAATATGTTGTGTGGTTACGAGACCATCTTGCAACTTCCACAACAAGAACTATGATAGGTTTAACGAGGATGACGTGGATGAGAACATCGAAGGAAGCGATCAATATAAATCCATCGATGAAAGAACCCATAACATGAAAGCAAGAAAACAACTTCAAAAGATAAATATTATAGAAAAGAAAGAAAAATAGGAAGATATTAATATTCACTCCCTATGATATGATTATCATCATCACGATCATTAACGGTAGAAGCAGCAGCAGCAACAACAACAGCATTTTATGGTTCACTCGTTATGCTAACCATTACCTACACCACACTCCCACCAACCTCATACTGATCATGTGTAGCAATATCAACTTCGCCCTTCTCATCACCGGCACGAAGATCATCTTATTGACCACCACCCATTGACCACACACATCAACAATAGTATCAACATCTCAACCACCACCACCACCACCACCACCACTACCGCCGCCATCACCACCATTATCATAAAACAGCAACAAATACACTAACAACAATAGCAACTGTATCATTACAAAAAAGCTTAAGGAAAACAACATCGATGTTATCACTTCGTTATGACTGCAGCAACGGAAGGGGATGACAACGAGAAGAGCATGAATAATAAGTAATTACAAACAAAAAAATCAACAGCAGCAACTACATTAAAAGACATATACGATCGGTGGTAATAACATCAATAAACTGTTCAACAATATGAAAATCATTACCAAAGTTCAAACCTCGTTATGTTAGAAATAAGTTAAAATAATTGCATCATTAACGACATCAATAACCAAAGCAATAGGAAAAAACAATAACAATAACAAATAGATAGAGACAAGGGAAACGACGACATTATCACTACCATCATCATAAACAATGAAGAAAAGCAAGAAATACGTGAGCTGCAATCAGAACGACAGATTTCCTTGTCTTACATGTTCTACTAATGTATAACATGTAAAATATCAGCTGTAACAGGGAGGAACAGACTAAGTAACAGCTCTATCAATAACAAGAATCACACACACACACACACACACACGAAGTAATGGCAATAGCAATATTAATAGTCACACTCGTAGCTGTTTACTTAAGAAATTCCGTTTGCGGCCACATGCTTCCCGGTTTCACTCCACGTCGCAACATTTTGGGTAAGTTGCTTCTCTAGTAATATTCAAAGAATTAGCACTTGGCCTGCTTTCTTGAAGCCACACAAATATACTCCAGAATGTATACAACAGATGAACTCGCGGCCATTAATTGTCTTTTTTAATGCTTCAACATTGACCTCTGTTTGCAAAACGGATGATGTCTGCTGGCTATACGCAAGAATTCTCAGAAATTCTGGCATCATTAATATTGTACTCTGACTTCAAGCACTGCATTAAACTTTCCTTTCTAATATATTCTATAACTTCTCTTCGTATCTTTGTCCACTTCCAACGTCTAGAGACTGTTCGAGAAGGTTTTTAATAACGCCAGTCTCTTCAGTTTCGGAAGACATAAGAATGTAATGAAAGCTGCTGAATTCTCCAAACCTAATTCATAAAAAACAATCTCTGAAATCTTAATCATAAACCATTCGGTCTCTCAACCTTTTGTCCTATACTTCTCAAGCATTATTCCCAGTTATTGGTTATGCAGGGCATAAGCTTGGCTTTTACTATTACTAATAAGTAGATCTGAACGAGTAACGGATTTCGTTTTTAGCTAAACTCTTAACTTCGGTTGCAAGTCTTTGGAATATATTTGAAATTAGATGCTTTTGCGTAATTTACGCGTGTATTGTAAGCTCATCGCTCGCTCAGAAAATATTTAGCAACTGGTTGAAACAATGTCAGTAGAACTCAAGCGACGGTACATCATATTCTTCACGAAGCATAACATAGTTGGATATGTGGTAGATTTGTAGTTTTAATGTTTGGACTGGTATTACATGAAGAGAAAGGAAGAAAGCTTAATCCAGAATATTGATAAGATTTTCATCAATGTAGAACATATTTAATTGAACTTTGATTGCTGGTGGCAATTAGATATCTTCGTTATCCAATTACTGATATCACCAGCAGTTTCAAAAATGATGCAAAGTTAATGAAGCAAGGAAGTTGTGGGTGGGAGATTTTGACATCGTCGACATTGAAAGAGAGACGTGAAACTACGTTATGCATTCAGTGATACTGAAAGGATATTCTAAACATTATACCAAAGTTCTGATCGCAAAGCAACACAACTACGTCATTCATCTTTTGGTTTACCAACCCAGAAGATTTTGTATCCTTATGATACTTCAATAAGCTGAACTTCAACGGAGAGATGTGTTTCATAATAAGCTGCAATTACTATGTGCTGTGTTTGAAGATCGGTAGTCAAAAATGCTGTTCTCCGTTCAGGACATTTAGATAAAGTTTAGCCCAACGGTTTCTCATGATGCAGCAGCAAATATTGAGTTTTGTCGGATCTTTTGCAAATATTGTATTATATCTTTCGTCTTCTGTGTTCCTGCTTCAACGACTAACTGTTAGTCGCAGGATGCTAAAGAGTGTCGACGTGACAAAAAATGTTTTGTGCGGCTTTTTTAGCACCTTTCTCTATGCATTGACTGGGTGATTGCAGTCTGAATAAAAGTATTTTCTGTTTGTAATGACAGGTTTTAGAAACACCAAAAAACATAGCTATAGATCGATCGATAGATCGATCGATCGATAGATAGATAGGTAGATGGATGAATGGATAGATAGATAAATAGATAGATATAAAGCTGAGGATGTGTGTCTGTCTGTCTGAGCTGGCAGAAGCGTTAGCACGCCGGGCGAAATGCTTTGCGTTATTTCGTCTGCCGTTACGTTTTGAGTTCAAATTCTGCCGAGGTCGACTTTGCCTTTCATCCTTTCGGGGTCGATAAATTAAGCACCAGTTACGCACTGGGGTCGATTTAATCGACTTAATACCTATGTCTGTCCTTGTTTGTCCCCTCTATGTTTAGCCCCTTGTGGGTAATAAAGAAATAGGTATGTGTGCATAACTAAAACTCCAGATTTACCCAAACGATTTCATTGAAATAATACATCGGCCTTACTTACGGTGGGCGCAGTGAATGAGCCAAAAATTTCTTACCTAATGCAAGCCCTGAGTAATATCTTATCTCTTACACTATTTCAGTATCACCTGTCAAAAGAGAAACAATAACATCTCTAATGTACTGTGGGTTAATACTTTCAGTTTAATACTGCTACAATTAATAATGAATTTTTTATCTCGAATATATACATGCATAAACACGCACACACATATATGTATATTATGTGTACATACATATATATATATATATATATATATATATATGGATGCATATATGCATATATATATATATCTGTTTGTTTTGTACACCACCTGTCTTCGTCTTTTGTTTTTTTTCGTAAACTCTCCCTATATATATATATATATATCTGTTTGTTTTGTACACCACCTGTCTTCGTCTTTTGTTTTTTTTCGTAAACTCTCCCTATATATATATATATTTATGTATATATATATATATATATATATATATATATATCTATATATATATATTTATTTATATATATATATATATATATATATATATATATATATTATATATATATATATATATATATATATATATTATATATATATATATACCTGTAAATATAATGTGACAATTATTCGGTAGCCATGATAAAACTCCGATTTTCGAATGTCGGGGCGGAAACCCGCACCAGCATCTCTTCAGTTATTGGGGCATCAAAAACTGCTATGAAAATGACCGTTAAGCAAAGGGAAATTACTATGTGATTGACTGTTATTAAGAGAAACGTGCTATTAGAATGACATCTATATCAGCGCAGGGAGTAAAAGGCAAGTGATGAAAAATGCTCAGAGCAATCACGTAAGCGCGCATGTCCATACATACACATACGCGCTCGCGCACCCATTTAGATGTGCCTATATGATTATGGTCATCCACTCTCACTGGAAACACACATATGCTCACTTACACATTCGCCAAAAATATATAACACCCTCACATGTCTGCATTCACATCCCCGAAACAAGAAATACAATGAAAAGTTATGCCAATGTAATCCCGGACAACGCCAGGTATCTCTGTTAATATATGTGTGTGTGAGTGTGTGTGTGTGTGTCTGTGAGTGCATAAATATGTGTGTGGGGTGTGAGAGAGAAAGTAATTGACGATGTGTTTGAGTTATCCGAGTATCTATCTATCGGCATGTAAATCGACCGATGTAAATCAGAAAGAAAACTCAAATCTTATTTTTGGATCAACGACCCTTCAGTTATCTTTTCTGCATTCGTTTAAAGATAAGTCTTTAACATTCTCCTCGATTCAATTAGTGAATGAATTATTCTCTGATTAGCACGTCGAGATCATACGAAGAAAATCAGTGGTAGCGTTCATTAATTATTATAAAAAATCTAAAACACAAGAATCGATATTAAAACACAACTTCTATGCTAATTACAACAAAAACCATTAAAAGAATATTAGTTAACAATTGAGGTCAAATCTGTTTATGTTAGGAGCAAAAAACGAAAAAGCTGTCTTGGTGGATAAAGGACAGAATAGCGCTACATCGTGGCAAGAATAAAACAGACGTCACGAAATTCAGTAACTGAAGAATTTTATAAAAATATGAATAGCAGCAAGAGCAACGCTAGTGCAAAAGAGAAAAGAAAGAACAAAAATTAAAAACATTAAGAAAGTGACCGTTGGGGGCAAAATCTCAACAAGAAGAAAACAAAAACCAGAGAATTAGGAAACAAAGTATGAAGAAGGTGATAGAGGACATTTGCAATAAGTATACAAATAACAGATTCAACCAGTAACACACATGCACACACCCATACATGCAGAAACACACATGCACATACAGGCACACACAAACACACACACACATACGCATATATGATGATGATAACAATATTAATAATAATTATAATAATAATAATAATAATAATAATAATAATAATAATGATAATAATAATAATAATAATAATAATAATAATAATATGAGAGAATATTATTCCAAACATACAGGGAAAAATTCAACTTAGAAATACTAAATCAAATATCACAAAATATAATATATATATATATGTATAAATTAGAAAAAAAACCACCTTTCATCAATTCAATAATAAGAAATTAAATCATACCATCTAGAAAATTACATATATTAATATTCGTCATATGTTTTATCTTATATTTAATCTTTCTATAATATGTAATTTTCTAGATGGTATAATTTTTCATTACTGAATTGATGAAAGGTGTTTTTTTTTTTGTAATTCAGAGGCCGCGGCTTAACGTGGTGGTGATGGCTCCCTCAAAGTTCCGGGTGTTCAAACAGCTGACAGTCACCAAGAGACGAGACGAATCGCCCCAGTTCCCTGTTAGGCGTCATGAATATTGATGTTTCACCATTTTTGTGCCACATCAACATCGCGTATCCCAACCGAAACTGAGGGAAACTGATTTGCCAGTCCATGACTATATGCAAATAGCATTCGCCGGTATGCCCGTCGGGCATACATTTGGTTTGCATAGTAGTAGTAGTAGTAGTAGTAGTAGTAGTAGTAGTGTAGTAGTAGTAGTAGTAGTAGTAGTAGTAATACCTCTGGTGTTGGTGGTGGTGGCAATATTCTTTGCGGTAATATTGTCTATGATGGTTGCAATTGTAGTGGTGGTGCTGATAATGTTTTCATATTCTGGTACAAAGGCATTCGTTTTGCGTGAAGTGGGCAATCACTTCACTGGAATATCATTGCAGTGATCCGGAAGGATCCAAAGCAACGTTCATATCGGCGGGACTAACTCAGGATGCCAAGAGCGGGAACAGATAGTACAAGTCCCCTGCCCGACGCTCTAGTGATTCTGCCACATCACCCCCATCATTAAAACAATAACAACAATAAATTTCAACCATGAATAGTTTCTCAAAAGAGTAGACTTTTGAATGTTATACATAGAACTCTACAAAATCATGGTCAAACAAACCACTAAAACAAATGTCTTGTCCGTGTTAGGGTTAGGGTTAGGGTTAGGGTTAGGCCCATGCTTAGAGTAGTTTCGTCTGCTTTGACCATGGACGCCAATTTTATCCACCTTTTAACAAATCTTCTGGTAAGCCGTTCTTCCTTGTATACACTGATTTTTTTTTTTTTAAGTGAAATCCAAAAGTGTTGATGAGGGATTGAGAAAAGTGTCTGTCTTCAGCCCATTCTATTTGGTCCACCACACACACTCTATTATGCAAATGCCAATATATAAACACTGATTGACCTTTCCAGCCAAAGCAAGACAACGAAACGATTTTCACAATGGAATTAGCTGATATTTGGATCCATGCCGAGCATGAAAGCACGTCTCCTACACTAATAAAAAAAATCAGCAATATTCGGGTATTGGACGATTGCGTAAAGAACGGTTTTGTCGCTCTGCACACATCTTCAACAGGGCCGATTAATTCATCTTTCGTGTTTGTAAACTGACTCTGGAACCGGCAGTACCCTCCGGTAATATTAAATTCCCAGGGATTTCTGAAAATTACGAGGTCTCTCAGTAATGAGACTAGTCTCATCACGTTCAATCTGGCCACACTGCTGAGTCTCCTTCATGGTGTTAACACATTAACGTCCACCATTACTTCAATTCAAGCAGCAGTCATGTAGCATTAACAGGTGAAATGTGTCCCAAAATGATCGAGGCCAGTTACGGGTAACGATTAGGATTAAGTTTTGTTTCAACCTTTTGCGCAACTTCAACAGGTTTACAGGAAGAGAATTTTCTCAAGAGCAAATATTTTAAGATGCGTCGTAACCTATGTTCGAAGGCTAAGAATCTGTTGAAGGTGTCCGTTAGACAGGAAGGCTATTAACTTCAAGAAATGTCGAAAATGTGGAACGCATCAGAGACCTCGTGCAAGCCGACAGTCGGTTAACCATCAGATAGGTAGCAGAGAAATTGAATTTGACGCTCACCAACGTTCATCAAATTTTCACCAACGAATTGTGAACGGGCAAAATTTCTGCGAAATTTGTCCCCCAAAATGTCAGAGAGTCTGTCATAATTTGTACCATAATGTGGCAGAGACTTTGGCAGAGAAATGCAGGAGATATAAAATGTATTCCTGTTTAACGTGAAAGAAGACGACTAAGCATGATCAGTGAAAATCACTGCAATCTACTCGAGGAAGGGTGTTCTTCTCCATCTTTTACTTGGAATAATGTTAAGTGCACATCTGCAGAGATGAATATTTAGATAGATAGATAGATAGATAGATAGATAGATAGATAGATAGATAGATAGATAGATAGATAGATAGATAGATAGATAGATAGATAGATAGACAGATAGATAGATAGATAGATTGATTGATAGATTGGTTGATAGGTAAATGTGGATATATATATTCATAGTTATGTATACATACAAACGATCATATATGTATGTATCTATATGTGTGTGTGTGTTTGTGTACTGTGTGTGTGTTCGCGTGCAGTGTGTGTGTTCGTGTGTGTGTATATCTGTGCATGTTTGTGTATGTGTGTGTGTTAAATATATGCATTCATGTGTGTGTACATATTTGTTTGCACATTTGTGGCTAACGTTAAGTACACGTACACTCATAAGAGTGACCCATTATTCACAGTGAGTGTGCTGTAATATTACTATACTTTCCTTTCAAGCCTGGCGTACTTTTGTTCTCCATGTGGCAACGCATGCATTATTGAATGGTCATCGTATGTAGAAAAGCGCTATTCTATTCACGACATAATGGAAACAAATATTCTTTATATGGCACTCTTTGTAATATGACCCTTTAACAACGAATATAGAAGAGAATATTCCTCATATAGCATCGTGTGGATTGACTGTTTGATAGCCTGTAATGGTCGAAAATTTATTAAAGTAACATGTTCTTTTAAGAAGTATTGTTTTGTCTGTACAGAGACTTGGGTAATCACGTGTGATTGGCGCTGCTCATTAGCTTTCTCTGTTAAGAGAGAGGTACTCAATCTGCTTGGCATCTATTACAATGTTTCCATCATCAAGCAAATCTTCATGTCTAAAATTGAATTGCAGCTACTCCACGAAATGTACGGAAGTTTTGGCCAAGACAGACTTACCAAACCAAATGTGTGCAATTTGTATATATTTACACATAGATATAATTCTATGTGGTATATATTTGTGTGTATTTATTCCAGATTAGATGTGTTTCGATACTGCAATGTACTGAAATTCGTTGGACTGAAGGGTAGTAGTAATATATGTGCATAATATTATCGTAATATTGAAATGAGCATTTAACTGGACAAAAGAATCAATGATATACATACACCTTTATTGCATAATGTGTATGATTTCAAAATATTAATTATGCATATCCACCTCTGTGTGTGCATGCTACTAGTATTTCTTCAGCATTATCTATGAATAATACATAAATCATATTATTATTTAAATGAAGAAAACAGCGCTCAGTGGACGATACAACATCGGGACAAAATATCATGGAATATTTATGTTTCTGTACATTGTGAAATCAAATCTCCCAAATTATGACTACATTTTTTACTTGGTCAATGAAATAATGGTTAATTAACCTATGTTGTATATATTAATCTGTATCTTCTCTTCTACATGTATTTTATAAGAGCAATCTCATAAATAACTCATTTCGATGCAGGAGGTGGACATAATATCCTATTGTTACCCGGAATAATTTTGGATTATTTTTAAGCCTCTATAAAGTATATAAAACTATGGAGAGGTCTTCACACCTTATTCCTTTTCCCTCCCAGTTGATGCAACACAACATTCTTCTTTCCAATGCACTTCTGTTACTGTGGCACAAATATATTCCGACGAATTTTCTGCGGTTTGTGAGGTGACCGAAATGGTTACTCCATGTATTAAGAAGGTCATCTCTTAAGTATATAGCTGATATATGATTTCATATTGCATGGTCGAAGCCTGTCAATATTTTCCTTATGATTACATCTTTTATAGTATGATACTTGTTTCATATTTTCGAATGTCTAGATCGCCCTCGCACTAATTGCCTTACCATAGACCCAAAACCCTGCTTTCCAAAGACATTTGATATGTATGCAACTCCTGTTGTTAGTGTCGCACTGTTCTAAGCATATAGTACCACAAAATGATAATGCTTTATGCAGTCAAACATTGAGTCCTTGGATGATATTCCATCTGTTCTAGATTCTACTTCTTAGTATTCTTGCTAATTAAGACGCAAGTACAACTCCTAATTTAAGTATTATGCAATAGAAACACTCAAAATAATTGATGTGCTCTATAGCAGAATCATATTTTGTAATCATACTTTTGCTTCATGACACGGTTTTGCGCTTCGACATATTTTCATATCCTATTTTAATATGCTTTGTCTGAATGAAGTGCTACTCGAATCTAAGAACACCAACTGCAACAAGATCCCTCTAAACTTTATTTAGCTTCACTCAGGTGGATCCCTACCAGTTGCTCTAAATAGATGGGTTCATTCCAATATAAGTCCTCTTTTGGTGAAACCACATCCTTAGCGTGACTTAAACTGCATTCCAACAGCTACCCATTCCCTGTTACGGTCATAATACCTTTCTTCTCCAAACTTCTGCTGGGGCTCTGAAAAATAGATGCGAGTTCCGCAATTGAACATTGCTTCCACACTTGCGATGGTGCTGCTGTTTTGCTTTTTGATACTCTAGATCGCATACAAACAATGGAGAATAGACCCTCAGCAGATTGGCATTCGATTCTTAGCAGATCTATTCAAGTCTCCGATTCACGTAGGTACCGCGTTATTTCCCCAGCTTTTCTGTCAGGACTGCAATGGTATCCAACCGGCAATGAAGGCTGGTTTCATACCTACACTCCCCATGCATCACCATTCTACTCACTTCTCCACTTGCCGGTACCTTAATACGTCTGGTCTAACTTACCCATATTAACTTATATGTCATCTGGAATCTCAGATATATTCGTGTTTTCATCATGTTTAATGGATATTAATGACATACATATCACCAGTCATGCACCGGTAAAGCGTTATGTCCCTGCCTCCTGTAAAGCCAATGTTGTGTTGATGATTTCTCTGTCACAGATCATAAGTGTTATGGGCGCGACGTATCTTCCCCACAGCAAGTCTTGAGAACGTGCTGAAGGCAGCTTCAGTGTCGATAGTCTCGAAATCTAAGGTTTTTTAAATGTAATTTTACATTGGTGACGTGGGATTTCATTTCAAATTAGAACCAACGGTATTTCTGCATTTTCTAGAACGGAACCGATTTTCCCTTTACTTCTTTCGTTGAAGGAGATGGCTTTTGTGCCAACATTTATTGACCAGTAAAATTTAATTCCCCTGATATTTGCATAAATAAAATGGCAAAATAAAGATATTAGATGTTGACACTGAGAACAAAAACTCACAAAATTTGTAGCATGTGGCATGAATGAAAGTAAATAAAAATATAACATACTGGTAACAAAAGATAAAGATGATGGAATTCTTCAATGTTAGAATGACAATTTTGAACATCATCTTAACATTAATATTTCATGGAATTATGATGCCTTATCAGAAACCTAGACACTGCAGATGATAATATCACCCGTACAGACATAACAAAGAGAAGAATAGGCTCTTGAGTACATACAAAGCAACAGAACTGTAAAAGATGGTAAAAATATACCAGAAGAATAGCAGTAGAAAAATAGAACACAAACATGGTAAACGAGAATGCATGTGTTTGTATACCTAGATGTATGAATAATTGCCTCTGTAATTCAACCAATATGTTTAGGTGGTCTTATATTTTTTCCAAACCTTCCCGACAGTTCTTTCTTGACTTTTTCTTATAGAAGAGCGTCTAACAGTTATAGGTAGGCTTCTTTCTGTTAATCTTACAGTTCACACACAACCGCGTTCAATCTTCCGCACGTCATCAAGACAAACATCGAACACACAGTGTTTAATCATATTAAAAGCAAGAAATAATAGTAAAGAAATAAATAAAAAGCTACACGTTTCATTTGGAGCAGATAAAAAAAAAAGCAGATCTGCTGGGTAATAAAACTAGGAAAAGGAATAGAGGTGGATTTCGAACTGTGAGTCTCGGGAAATCACGATACGAGAGAAGCATTAGCACACATACAGAGACGGTGCTCTCTCAAAATGTTAATTCTCCATTTGTTGCCTGAACTGGACATTAGGGAATATGCGGCATTTTATTAAAAAAACTATAGGTATATTCAGTCAAGACAGATGTTAGCGTTTTATACACGTAGTTCAATTTCTTTCCATTTGGTTATTCTGTTCCTTTCTCCTTTCTCTTTCTATTCTTCGACTGTTTCAGTCACTTACTTGGTAATTCTTCCTGACGAAAGTATTCTTTTCTACACTGCACAGCATATTTTTTAAAACCCACTTGAGATTACTATCCGTTATTATTCAATAGCGATCGAAAGACGTTGCCTTGTGGTATTTTTGTGTCATCAAACTTGGTCTTGCAGCCTCTCTTCATAGTTAGTACTGCGCACTTATCTATGCCAAGCTACAATCCTATGTCATTATTGAAAGTTCTGTTTGAATTATAGAATCCAGTGCTGTCTCAATTTTGGCATCTATTTTGAGGCCACCCATATAATGTAGGTGATGTGTTTTCCGCTTAATTTTTGTAAGCCCATAAGTAGGCCAGGATTTTCTCTATATATTTCTCAGAAGCATTAGCGGAATTGCTAAGAGTATCGAAGGGAACAAGTCTACATAGAACATTTCCCAGCGTATTTTCACATTATATATTGAGTCATTTGCAAATGTCAGTTCTACTGACGATACTCAATATTTTCCTCAAAAGTTTATTATTATTATTATTATTATTATTATTATTATTATTATTATTATTATTATTATTATTATTATTATTGTTTAAACAATTTCTATCTCAAGATCGTTAAACTTGCTCAGTGTTTGGTAGTTCTTGACAGATAGGTTTATGTCGATTGGGACAGTCATATGAATGAGGAGGCAGGAATTTTGTCTGAAGTCTTTCAATATAATGTCTGGCGTATTTGCATCTGTCTTTCTGTCAGTTTGAATGATGAAGTTCCAGAGGAGTGCGATGTGATCATTTTCAAGAACTGTATGTGGTTTGCGTTTCCAACAGTTTTTGTCATGGGGTAGGTCCAGGTTTTACAAACTGCCCAGTGAATACATTGTGCACCTCTATCATACCTGTACTGGGGTCGATGTAATAAAGTTTTCTGGGGGCAGAATAATGGCAAAGTTATTTTAGAATTGAATTTCATCCCACATTTATCTCCGCCGCCGTTCCAATCATCCACATCATATAAATCCGTCCAATTCGATATCCCAATTTTTGAAAATAAAACGAGTTGTACTGCTATAGGTAATTACTGGAAACACGCAAATGGTCTTGTACACAATTATGCCAAAGGCAGTTATAGTGGATCACGATTGAAGGAAATTGTAAGTGACATAGCTATGATTAGCAAAGACGTCAACTTTCCATGGATAATTTTACAAATGAAGTACAATATTTGACAGAATTCCTTTAGTGATTAACTGGCACCGAAATTTCGCTGGCATTTCGAAAGTGCTGCATGCAAGTTACCAGCATGTTGCGGAAAAATATCCTCGTTTCAAACATATATTTCCTCTGCTTGTAGTCTTTAGACCGAATCAAAACATAAGAGAATTATTAAAAACTACTTCAATAGTTGAAAACTATCATCGGAGTTTCTGCACGCTGCACCTTGAAAAACAGCGGCAAGGGAGGTAAGCCGTGTTCACTGTGCAACAATGTGTGTCAAGTCGATTCCATAATGAATCATAACAGAAATGTTATGAATTAAACGGACGTGTAGAGATTTCCATTTTGTGTACGCAGCAGAATGCACCAAACACAACTTGATTTATGTTAGTTGTACAACAGAGTAATTAAACAAAAGATTAAATTGACACAGATATGACGTCAGACACAATAACAGCAGTTCGACAGAACTTGCCGAAAATTTTACATCAAACGGCTGAAATTTTGAAAAAGAATTTAAACTGTTTGTTCTCAGAAAATATTCTATATCTGCTACACATTCGGTTCTGAAAATGCATGAGGAGATATATGTTAGTTAGTTTTTAACATCACGTCCTGAAAAGATGAATAAATTAACGGGAGAATTTCATCATATTTATAAAAAAATTTTTTGCTTAAAATATCCGTCTTTTCTCTGTACTTTTTTCTTTACCTTTTTCACTCTTTCTTTTTTCTTTTTGCCAGCTCTGAACAAGAAAATTGAAGACGGTTGATGTCGATCCATTTTCGTGAGAACGCTGGCTGCGTCGTTCAAATTTTGGATGTGAATTTCTATCATTTTGAACTTCTATGTATCACTTTTTATTCTGAACTCGATGAAGACAGCTCTCGAAATATCGTTCAAACATCTGTTGCAATCGCATCTGCCTCTTATTATTCTTATCGTTATTCTTCATATTATTATTATTGTTGTTGTTGTTGTTGTTGCTGCTGCTGTTGTTGCTGCTGTTGTTGTTGTTGTTATTATTATTATTATTATTATCACTACTACTACTACTACTACTACTACTACTACTACTACTACCACCACTACTACTACTACTAGTAGTAGTAGTAGTAGTAGTAGTACTACTACTACTACTATTTTCATTTCTTTACTATTTGTGAGTTTTAATATTTCCTCTGATCCAACAAGAGTTTTGACTAAATCATTATTATTATCATTATTATCATTATCAGTATTATTATCCTCATTATTACTATTTACATTTATTATTAAAAGGTGTTATGGAATATTCTTTAGTTTTAACATTTTGTCTTGTACTTGAGTTAATCATAAATATGTGAGTGCTTTAGGGAATAGTAGGAGCAAGAGAAACAACTTGTTGAATAGATTAAATTCCACAGGTCTGTAAATAGATTCGGCAGATGGTGAAGTGATAATAAATGAAACATTCCTGTGCAATAAGAAGACAAATGTGGCCTCACACTTCACGTCACCAGAAGACAAATGTGTTCACTGCTACTAGTGATCAATGAAAGCACTGAACTTGGCCTTGAAAAGAACCAATTCACCTATTTTCAATGACCGATAGAAAAAAAATAACTATATATATATACTGTTCATCTCGTTGAACTCTTGAACTTTTCAATTTTTCCTTCGGAATTTTTCTTTCGCATTGTGTATATATTGGCAAGTGCCTACCACCTTCAATTTTTTTATGGTGCATTTAATAGTGTTGCTGCGATAAAAGATATATTTACATATCCTGGTAGTCAGGGTGGAAAGAAGGAAACTTTTCACACAAAATTGTAGATATTAAGGTTTTAAATTATTATTATTATTATTATTATTATTATTTTTATTATTATTATCATTATCATTATTATTATTATTATTATTATTATTATTATTATTATTGTTGTTGTTGTTGTTATTATTATTATTATTATTATTATTGTTATTATTATTATTATTATTATTGCCTTTGCACATCTTCTAACGCTGGAGATGTACTACCGTGTCAGCTGTTCACTACCTGTGAATTAATGTAACACTTCTTATTTTTCGAGGATCTCCCGGAGTATTCGTGCGGTTCCAAGCAGTGCTGTTTTCTGCAAGTGGTCCACACTTATTGCAGCCCCTATTTGTTTCCTGTACTTATCGAGATTTTTACTTACTGTTCCCAGGGCTCTGACAATTATTGATATCACTACCCCCTTTTTCATTGACCATAGCTGCTTAACTTCCTAAGCTAACCCGCCATTCCTATCGACATCTCTTTCTTCCTTATCGCATAGCTTGTTGTCAGCTGGGCATGCAACATCTATGATCCAGCATAGTTTGCTGTTTTTCTCAATTAACACTTTATCTGGCATTCTATTTTCTATCTTATGGTCGTACTGAATCATAAGAGCCCACAGGATCTTTGCATTATCATTTTCGATGATGCCTTCGAGATCGTGGTTGTACCAATTTTTTTGTCTGTCAAGACAATGCATGTCGCAAAACGTCCAGTGGACAAGCTTTGCTATATTGTTGTGGCCACTCGTATATTCCTCCTGGGCTAGTGGCGTGCATTGGCTGGCAATATGCCATACGGTTTCACCATTTTGTCTACACGTTCTGCACATATCACTTTCTGATGTGTTGTTTATTCTGAATTTTATAGTTTTTTCTTAGTGTTTGCTATTGGGAAACACAGATTACAGCCTATGTTTTGCCTATGTTTCCTGTTTTAAATCACTT
>NC_043003.1:73706961-73741961 GCF_006345805.1 Octopus sinensis | reverse complement strand
TCCACTATTCGACTAAGGAACGTGGTAGTAATTTTAGAATAGATTTCTCCCCAAGTTCTAACATTATGCTTGGGTATTTATTCTGAAAGTATTTTAAGCGTGAGAAACTCTGCGAAAGTGCGGTTTTACCTGATAACTTGTCATGCGGTGTCGAGGTCAGTTTCTTCTATAATTTAGTAGCCGTTCCTTTCTTTTTGTCGTTGTCCTTCTTGCTTTTACAATTTCTATACTCGTCTCTGATCTTAAATCCGAAGCTGTATTGATCGAGTGGCCTATGATGTACATTTATACAGAACAAATCCATTGTAGCTGCGACTCTGCCATCTTCATTTCAGTATCAACATCAACTATTGTGTATTGCTTGCTTACTCTTTTTATAATACCATTCTTCGAAATGAGAGCATTGTTACTGCTATTTATAACAGGAAGAATAACAGAATTGTTAGTCTTTATGGCAGAAACGTTAGCAGAAACTTAGCGGTATTTCGTCTGCCGTTACGTTCTGAGTTCAAACTCCGCCGAGGTCGACTTTGCCTTTCATTCTTTCGGGGTCGATAAATTAAGTACCAGTTACGCACTGGGGTCGATGTAATCGACTTAATCCCTTTGTCTGTCCTTGTTTGTCGCCTCCATGTTTAGTCCCTTGTGTGCAATAAAGAAATAAGAATTGTTTAATCTTTGTCGTTGCTCATATTGTAGAAGTTTTGTTTTTGATATTTGTATTCTCCAAGGCCAACAATTATGAAACAGTATTATGTGTGACTCAACAATTCTACCACACCTTCACAATACTGCCTTTTTGTCACTCCTTAACTTTTATTTTGAATGCATATGCATAAATCACGAGCAAATTGCCACCCGATCGACATTTTGAATGTCACACATAACGAAGAATTACTTCCAAATTTTTAGTGATGCTGTCCGCCTACGATGAGCTAATTCTCAGGCGGCCCGCTTTACGACCATGCCTGGTATAAACCCTTATCGACTTAGGCTCAGCTTGATATATCATTTGCTGAAGAGGCTATCCGCAGTAGACACTTTGCTTGTAAACTAATATCAGATATTCCCATTAGCTTGTAAATTAATGATTTTGTTAAATTTATTTTCAATTGTGCGGAAATAATGTGAAAATTACAGCTACGCCTTTGTTTTGGTTATCTGCCTTAGGCAAAAAAGTATAATCTATTGGAAATATTGTGACTTCTTCAGCCAATACATCTTCCCTGATTCATTCAAACGCAAACGAGTTGCAAACTTATTTCTCTTTCCTCATTTTATTTTCGAATTATTCATTTTATTATGATGTTCATTGAAAAAATACAATTAAAAACTTTTAAAGTAAAAATGCATAGCTAAAAAAATTCCTTTCAACTATCGACACAATTCCTAAAATTTAGTGGGAAGGGGTTACTCGAGTACATCCACCTCCAGTGCTCAACTTGTACTTGATTTATTGACCGTGAAATGAAGTACCGCAAATTTGGCTCCGAGGAATTTGAGCTCACAAAGTGAAACCGGAAGAAATTCCACTAAGCGTTATATCCCGGCCTGTTAACAATTCCGTCATCTCACCACCTTCATAAGGCTTTTAAATCAACCTATTTGGGTCAGTTTGCGTGCTATTTATTGTGATATTTACTATGACTGACCACCGGTACTCAAGAAAAGAGTCTTAAGAACTAAATAACAGAGTATGCCACAAATGTTTTTCACGTTTCTTGTCTAATAAATATAAAATAACTCACAGAACGTGTTTGGCAGTCAGACAAAATACGCGAGTTGTATGATCAATCAGATAAACTCATGAATTTTATTTTTTTTTATTTTTCATCGTCTTTCACAGATAAAGTGAGACTGAAGTCCTTACTGTCCAGTTGAAGATATGTTACACGATATCTTTTTGGCAAAAATCTTGGAAAATATCAAGTTAAGACGGAGAGGGTAAGTATTAAATTAAACGTTTTCACATTAACATAAGCAGAAAACACATATGAAGTAAACTGGCATTGCTTCATATATTTTCCGATGTTGAATAAAAGCTAATATATTTAATCTCAATATGAGTCGTGTTGAAGCGGTGAGCTTGCAGAATATTTAGCGTACAGGAAAATGCTTAGCAGCATTTTATCCTCTATATTCTGTGTTCAAATACCTTTGGGGGTCGAATTTACCCTCCATCACTTAGGAGGCGATAAAATAAATATCAGTTGATGTAGTCAATTTTATTTCTGCCATTGTGCAAAGAATTTGAAGCCAATAGCAGTTGAGTTAAGTAATTGATGACTTCCGATGTATTTGAACACAAAACATGGAAAGAAGTAACTATTTGTATCAATAACCATATCTAACATATCTGTTTCTCTACTGCCTTGAAAAAGTATACTGGTATTTATTTATATCGGTAAGTGCTACAAAGAGGAAACTTTTACAACATATTATACTGAAATGATGAAAACTGCCATTGGCTGGAAGACTATATTAAATATTGTAATAAAATACACGTTTTACACCATTCCATAAAATACTATAGGAAAAAGTTTGGTTCGTAGAGCTGTGCATACCAAAATTACAGCAATTATATTAAATTTACATATCTTTCTCTCTGGCTAGTTTGTTATGTATTAATTTAAGTATCTGTTTATGTGACTATGTATGTAAATGTGCATGTATATGCATAATCATATGTATATTTACAAACATACGTGTGTATTTATATATATATATATATATATATATATATATATATATTTATATGTATATAATTTACAAGATAAATTCTAATGCCAAATATGCCGAACCAAAAAATTGTTTGTCGATAACCATTATAATTTATGCGTCTCGAAACAAACCGAAAGAAATCTCTAAAAAATTCGTTATTACCGTATTGGTCCAATTTCGGAGTTAATTCATAAGAAATTTTCCCCTCTTCAGCGGCAAATACGCGAGATATAAATGAAATACTTACTCATACCCATGGAAAAAGCAAGCACTAAGTCCTGAGCACACTTAAGTACCCCAAATATATACAAAATAGAAAAATCTTCGGCGCACCTCGAGACACGTGTGATTCGAACTAGAAACTTTCACAGAGTGATAGAATCCGGAAGTGAACACTAATCTATTTATAAATAGATAAAAATTTTTCGGGAAAAAATTTTTATCAATGGCCAGCATATTAAAAAATGCCTTTAAATGTAAAATTTATACATTGATAATTTTTTTTTCCCAAAAAAATGTTTATCGTATATTAATTATAAATAGATTAGTGTTCACTTCCGGATTCTATCACTCTGTGAAAGTTTCTAGTTCGAATCACACGTGTCTCGAGGTGCGCCGAGGATTTTTCTATTTTGTATATATTTGGGGTACTTAAGTGTGCTCAGGACTTAGTTCTTGTTTTTTCTATGGGTATGAGTAAGTATTTCATTTATATCTCGCGTATTTGCAGCTGAAGAGGGGACAATTTCTTATGAATTAACCCCGGAATTGGACCAATACGGTAATAACGAATTTTATAGAGATTTCTATCGGTTTGTTTCAAGACGCATAAATTATAATGGTTATCGACAAGAAATTTTTTGTTTCAGCATATTTGGCATTAGAATTTTTCTTCTGCCCTTATTTTGTAAATTATGTATAAATGTAACCTTTAAAGGCATTTTTTAATATGCTGGCCAGTAATAAAATTTTTTTCCCAAAAAAATTTTTATCCTATATTAATTATATATATATAGGTAGGAAAGTTGGTGTGTGAAACCACGTGGATGAATATATAGAAAATAGTAAAAAGTGAAAAAACTACAGAAGGCTTGTTTTAAAAGGTTAAAAAATATATATTTGAGTCATTATGTCAGAAGAATGTTATAAATTTTTTTCATACAGTGACATAGTATTTGAAGAAATTACCGGTTTCGTGTTTAACTTTTCAAATTTCTCAAAACATTGTTATGATTTCATTAAGAAGTGTAAAGTAGAGTTCCAGGTAAGGAGAGGTAATAAGTGATTTCTTCTGGTGTAAGGGAGATAATCGCTTTATATTTCTTGCCTTTTTTAATGGGGTGTGTTTCTCTTATAAGAATGTTAGAGTGGTTAAGTTTGGGCTTATATTTTTCAATGAAGAATATTTCCTTGTTTAGTCTAATTTGTGTTGGTGTTCCAATAGCACATTGGTAAAATGGAAAGATTAAAAATTGTGGTAGTAGTTGCTTTGCGCATTTCTCAATATGCTCACTAAAGGGTATCATTCTGTATTCTGGGAATGCAATCTGTTGTCGATGCAGTGTGCATCTACGTCTGAGTGATGGTCCCCCGACCCCACGTAGTTTTGGTGGCAGCCCGAGCATCTTATGACATAAATTATGTTTTTAGAGGCACAAGTAAAATTAGATTTAATCTTGAATTTTTGTCCCTCTTTGAAGAGGAATTCTGATCCTTCTAGAAGGTTTGGGTATGTTGCACAGTTAGGTCTACCATATTTTTTTACTTTTGCATCTGTAATTTCAGAAAGCAATTTTGCCTTTGTGAGAATCTTTTTAAGTGATTTAGGTTGTTTGTAGCTGTTAATGATTTTATGTATGTTTAGAATTTCCTTTAATTTGGGGTCCTTATGAAGTATTGGTAAATTCTGGGTGATGATGGTGAAGGCTTCTTTGTTTCTGGGGTTGTATGTGGATATGTAAGGCAGTATTTTCGGGGAAGGTGTGTTGTTGTGTTGAACTTTTCTCAAAGTTTCTATGTCGATTTCTGTTGCACGTCTGATCCCATCCTCTATGAGTTGAGCTGGGTAGTTTCTGTCAATTAGGGTGTTTTTGAGTTCTTGTAGTCTAAATTTCCTGGTATTTTGTTCTGACACTATTGTGCATATCCTTCTTGCAAGGTTGAAAGGGGTGTTTGTTTTAGTGTGTCTTGGGTGGCATGAATCAAAAAGTAGGTATTGTTTGGCGTCTGTGGCTTTGTAAAATATATCTGTTTCTATTTTAAGGTTAATTTTTTTAATTAGTATATCTAAGAATGGGAGCCCCTTTTGGTTGTATTCCATTGTGAACTGTATATTTGGGTTGATGCTGTTCAATAGGTTTTTGAATTTTAGGAGTTTATCTGTGTTTTCATTCCAGAGTATAAAACAATCGTCCAGGAATCGTTTCAAATTCTCTTTTATGTATTGAGAGAGCGGGCTTCCAAAGGTTGATAAAGATTCTTGGTAAATAATTATTTCCAGGTAGCCCATTGTTAGGTTCGCAATGACTGGTACTGCCCTTGTACCCATAGCAATTCCGGATTTTTGACGGTAAAATGTATTGTCAAACATGAAGTGGATATTATGTAGGATGAATTCAACCGATTTAGTAATGAATTCTTTACTGATTCTTTTTGGTATTTCTGCCAGAAATTGGTCCATCCAGAACTGTATTGCCTCTAGTCCATAATTATGAGATATACTGGTATATAAATTAACTACATCAAATGAAGCCATGATTGCTTCTTCCTTGGCTTTTTTGGAAGGTGGTTTAACATATCCAAGTCATCTCTGATATGGCTATCGATATGTTTAAGGAAGGGTTTCAAGAGGATGTCCATAAATGGACTTAATCTGTGTGTTTCACAGGTTGGGCCAGCTACAATGGGTCGTACTTTTAGGTACCCCGGGTTAGATGTGTGTATGTATGTCTTTGGTGAATTTTTAATGGTTTCATTTATAATTTGGCTTTTATGAAATTTTGGCAGACCATAGAAGAGGCTAGGCTTGCATTTAAAGTTTGTTAGAAGGTCAATCTCTTTGGATGTTAGTTCCTTTTCATGGGTTTTAATTAGTGAAGATAGAGTTTTCATTATTTTTTGTGGGGTGTAGTTGGTGATTTTTTCATAATGTTGATTGTCATCAAGCAAGGAAATTACAAGATTTCTATAGTATGATGTATCCATTATTACAACTGTACTTTCCTTGTCTGCTTCCTTAATGGTTATATCTTCATCATTTTGAAGTTCTATCATTTCCTTCCATTGTGTAGTGTTAAAATTTGAGTTAACTGCCTGTTTGTGTATAGTATGGTAGGGAAAGTTCTCAATGTGGCTGCAGAATTAACTACATCAAATGAAACCATGATTGTTTCATCACCCAGAATTTACCAATACTTCATAAGGACCCCAAATTAAAGGAAATTCTAAACATACATAAAATCCTTAAAAGCTACAAACAACCTAAATCACTTAAAAAGATTCTCACAAAGGCAAAATTGCTTTCTGAAATTACGGATGCAAAAGTAAAAAAATGTGGTAGACCAAACTGTGTGACATACCCAAACCTTCTAGAAGGATCAGAATTCCTCTTCAAAGAGGGACAAAAATTCAAGATTGAATCTAATTTTACTTGTGCCTCTGAAAACATAATTTATGTCATAAGACGCTCGGGCTGCCACCAAAACTACGTGGGGTCCACGGGACTATAACTCAGACTATAACAGATTGCATTCCCAGAATACAGAATGGTACCCTTTAGTGAGCATATTGAGAAATGCGCAAAACAACTACTACCACAATTTTTAATCTTTCCATTTTACCAATGTGCTATTGGAACACCAACACAAATTAGACTAAACAAGGAAATATTCTTCATTGAAAAATATAAGCCCAAACTTAACCACTCTAACATTCTTATACAGAGAAACTCACCCCATAAAAAAGGCAAGAAATATAAAGCGATTATCTCCCTTACACCGGAAGAAATCACTTATTACCTCTCCTTACCTGGAACTCTACTTTACACTTCTTAACGAAATTATAACAATATTTTGAGAAATTTGAAAAGTTAAACACAAAACCGGTAATTTCTTGAAATACTATGTCACTCTATGAAAAAAATTTATAACATTCTTCTGACATAATGACTCAAATATATATTTTTTAACCTTTTAAAACAAGCCTTCTGTAGTTTTTTCACTTTTTACTATTTTATATATATATATATATATATTTACACACATGTATGTAAATATACATACATATGTGTATGTCAGAGAGAGACAATGTATATTCATATAGAGGTAAGTGTGTGTAGTGAATATAGACAGGCAGACAAACAGACTGACAGACAAATAGATAGATAAATAGATAGATAGATAGATAGACAGACAGACAGACAGACAGACAGATAGATAGATAGATAGATAGATAGATAGATAGATAGATAGATAGATAGATAGATAGATAGATAGATAGATAGATATGAAAACCAAACTATGTGGCACATATGAAAATACGTCAATGAATATATCGTTATAATGTATGGAGGAAGTGTGTAAGATTATCTAATAATACTGCTACATGAGCATATCTTCTGAAATGTACAAAACAAGACGACTATACTAAAAATTCCAATATAAAACGGTAATGATTGCATATTGTTGTGCAAGCAATACCTCAAACTGAAAAAAGATTTATTTTCAGGATAGATTCGGAAATACCAAAAATAATAACGACTAACAACCTAGGCTGAATCGATGAGTAGGGAACGTGAGTGATATTTTTACCTGCATAAATAACTTAAGACAAAATATTAAATTTACCGATCCAGAGCTACGTGCATACATGGATGAGTCCTACTATCAAAAATATCACTTTTAATCATGTAATGATATCAGAGGTTTCCCGCACTAGTTCTGTAGCGAGCCAACTGATGGCAGCACACGCTTGCATGCGCAGTGACAGGTGGCAATGACTTTCATGAGGCAGTGTGTCGAATGACATCTCTATGTTTACTTCGCAAGTTGTGAAATTTGTGTTTTTGTGATCACTTGTATCATTTAGTCTGCAATTTTTGTCATGGACAGCAAGTTGGGACAAAGAACCAACGTGAAATTATGCGTTAAACTTGGGAAGTTTACTACAGAGACATTGAGCATGCTTCGGAAGCATACGACGACGAGGCAGTGGGTCGTATGCAATGTTTCGAGTGGCATACGCGCACGACCAAGCCACAGATCGATCAAGAGCAGGTTCATGTTTTCTTTTTGACATCCATGGTATTGTGCATTCAGAATTCTTCCCCTATTGTGAGACGTCAATCGAGAGTTCTCCAGCGGCGCTTGAGGGAGGACATTAAGCGAAAGGGACCGGATCTGTAGAGCGCCAAGAATTGAATTCTTCACAATGACAATGCACTATGTCACCGAGCTCTCCTCACGCATGAGTTTCACGCCAAAAACATGTTATCAGCATATGCGTACTTCTATGTCTTCCTCAAAATGAAAATGCAGCTCAAACCAGTGTATTGCTGCGTAAGGTGATTATTCCGAATGAGATGTTAAAACACAGGTAATTAAGTTATTTTTATTAAAAATAAGTAGTTCAGGAACTTTTTGATACCACTCCCGATTTAATTAAATACATGGAAACGAAATTTATAAAGGTTCAGTGTGCGTTAAGCCACTTTTGGATGGCAGAATATACTAAATATATATTTTATTTATAAGAGTGAAAGAATATATTCCAATGATGCGTTTGGATAAATGCTATGCTAATGGATGGATACAGTGAAACACACAGGAATATATTGATATATGCATACAGGTAACAATATATGTATACGCGTGAGTGTGTGTTTGTGTGTATATGTATAAATTTGTAAATACATGTGTATATGTGTGTGTGTGTGTGTGTATGTACTTGTGTGTGTTTATGTATGTGTGTGTACATATATATAATTGTGGGCATTACACTTCATTACAGAAGTAAATGTATCTGCAACTTATTCCTCATTGAGACACTGCATGTCCTTACACCCAAATTTACGTTATTAAGTAAATAAAATGAATTAATGTTAAGAAGTACACATCTAGTGCGAAGAGTAGAGTACTGATCTCTGTACGCTTATATAATATGCTAAGAGTCTATGTATTACACACCACTATGCTTAATATATTTAACGTAAATAGGATGTCTTAATAGATACACTAATATATATATTTTATCTAATTAATTTAGTTATGTTAAATTATTATTATTGTTTTTGTAGATGTTGATACTATTGCTATTGTCATTATCAATATCATTGTTTTAACTTTTAAAATTTTGTAATATGATAGTTTCCTTATTTGTTAATTATTTTAAAGATTATTCTTTAATTCTTTTTTCCATTTAATTTTGTAACGTTATGGTCATATCTCAATTTATCGTAATGCATATTAATAATTTTGCAGTTATTTTAAGTTATAAATATTTACACCTTCAAGAAAAAACAGATTTTTGGAAACAGAATATATTTCTAAGTCAATAATACATTGGTTATTTTCCTGTACAATTCTCATTAACCCAGTCTACTCGGAGTTTACATTTACAATAAATGATATTGATCAAATAACAAATCTTTAGTGACTTAATAATATATCAACTGAATATCATGGTTCTACATATCAACACTATGCATTTCACTTGGTCAATAATAGTTTAAAAGTGGGAGGAATTTTGATAGTCTGTCATGTTCTGATAAATACGATATGTTAGTAGGCCAATTGAAATATCTTGATACACTGGTTCAATATTGTAAGTTTTACTACTATCTATGACCCGTAAATATTATCTATACCAAGCAGATTTGATAAGGAGAGGATGATGTTAAATGCCTCTATCACCGTAGAATCCCGGTCGATCAAATATGGGATTGATTAATAAGCCTGTTTCCTGCACCACAACATTTTGGAATTTGCCAATCTATCCGTAACTTGCGTTTGCTGATTAAATATCTAATTCTCCATTCTTTTGATTTTTCTACTGTACGAGGTATGATCAATAAGTATCCGGATTGTTGCCATAATAACGAAGCCAAAGCATGCAGAGTAAAGCCGTTTGGGAGAGATTGACCCTCACCTATGTTGTACATGCGCAAGTTTTAACGTTCTAGCTCACTTTAGGTCTTTACAGCAGTTCTTGGAAGGATAAACTTTTCATGGCGATATCTGCTCAGAGGCCTACACAAAGTTGCAGAAAGAATATGGAGAGGAGTGTATGAGCCGCACACAAGTGTACAAGTATTTCAGAATTTTCCATGGTTGACGAAAAAATGCCGATTTTGGCGAACGTATTCGCCTGGATTTATAATCCCCGTTTTCCTGTATGTATGTATGTATTTATGTATGTATGCATGTATATTTATATATATATATATATATATATATATATATATATATATATATATATATATATATATATATCTGTGCGTGTGCGTGTGTGTGTATTTGTGTACACACAACAGAATAATGTGCATGCATTCTAAACACGTAGCTTCTCATGAAAATCAATGGAATACTATATTTAGTTGGTAGTAGTAAACCAGTATCGATTCTTTACTCTTCACATGGCTGAGTAAAAACAGTTCCGATTATATGAATACTAAGAAACCGTGATCGTGTAGCTAAATACCATATGCCCTTATGTTTGTCATACAACCAACTGTACCATTAGAAATATTATATACAGAAGCGGGAAAAACCTGCGTGATTGTGGTTCTGCCCAAATGAAATATAAATTAAAACGGGAATTGAGGCTGTTTCAGTAAAATTAGTTCTCTGAGGAAAGGCAAGATATCAGTTGTATCTTGCATATGTTTATATCATCAACCAAAGGACTCACCCAAAACATCGTGCTGATATGATCTGTTACTGAAACTACAACTGAGAGAGAGAGGGGGGAGGTAGATAGAGAGAGAGAGAGCCGAAATAGAGAAAGAGAGAGGCAAGAGAGAGAGAGAAAAAAAAGACAGAGACAAGAGAGAGAGCGAGAGAGAGAGACCGCCAAACAGTAAGAATCGGTACAAAGACAGCAATCGGAGGACAGCATGCGTTGTCATGAGCATTACGTGTTAAATGAAAATAATATAAAAATGCAAAGTGCCATCTGCAAGAAATAGTGACCAAATTTCCTCTAAACCATGTAAATCATTCATTGAAACGAAGGAGCATATTAAATATTATAATAAATTATAAATTATAATTGGGAAAAAAAGAAAGGAATATTGAATGTTTGAATGTTTTAAATCATTGCTGTGTCTGATAAGAGCTAATGTGATTGAAACAACAAATAACAATATATACGTAAAACCTTTGAAATACTGATAAAAAATGGAGAGTAGTTTTTACTTTCTAACAACAACATGCAAATCTTCGTCAATTCATTCGAGGTCTACTTAAATGTATTCTTACATAAATAAAATCCCCGTAGAAAAACAGGATGATCGTGTCGGTTACACTGTTTATCGCCGCCTTGCTATGGTAGCACTGCCATGGAAGATGAACAATAGATGTAAATTAATAGGAAGATAGTTGTATTGAGAGCCTATGTCCAAGGTATGTTATGTAATCACTGGAAACCATCTATTGAACTATGTACATTTGAGAAAACACATGCAATTTTATATTTATTAGATGTATATCTGATAAAAATATATTGAAATTATGCCTGAAGCGCACTTCAAAAACGGATAAGAATATAAGTATTAACCTGAAAATATCAATACTAAAGCAATTGAAAGTTACAGAGAGCTATAAAATCAATTCTTATCTCTTACTAAGTATGTAAAGCTTCCCCAATTGCGCTGTGTTATTGAAAATATTCGGAGAGGCAAATGAAGCAGCCGTACTAAAGAAACTCTCGTTGTATTAATTCATAAACTATCAGGGTTCACTTTCCTTTTCAACATTCTTACATCGATAAAATAATTGCTGGTCAAGAAACTGAATCAACATCTTCAACTTAAAACCCGCACAAGACATTGCTGTTGAAAGCATCCTTATTTGTCTCCAATGCAATGGTAAATTCCCGTCTATTCGTACTAATCCCTGCCCATACTACTGTTAGAATATCAGGCTAGCTGCCTTGTGGTATTCGTTCTAGTTCTTTGTAATTATCCATTCACCTATTTGTGTAGTTTAATGATGCTTCTTAGTGCGATTGGTGCCTTTGCTTCTCTCCTATTCTTTCTCTTTCTCTCTTTCTGTCACTCTCTCTTTCTCTCTCTCCCTACCTCTCTCTCTCTCTCTCTTTCTCTCTCATCCAACTTAGCCAGAAAAGTTAAGGTAGCGTTCTGTATAGATTATGTATCAAATTATATTGAGTGTCCCTTTTGATTCTGTGCTCTAACACCAGTAGAGCCAAATGTACACTCGGGGTCCAAAGTAATCTCTACTACTCATGCAATCAGTCTCTTCTCTCAATGACTCAAGGTTTGGGTATCTTTTAGATTTCAATATTATGAATCGCTAAGTTAACAAGCTGACAGAATCGTTAACACGGCAGAGGAACAGCTTAGTGGCCTTTCACCCGCCTTTACCTTCTAAGATAAAATTCCGTCGAGGTCGACTTTGCCTCATTTCCAGGTCGATCAAAGAACTACGATTTGAGCACTGGGATGGATGTAATCGAATTAACCCTTACCTCGGAATTGCTGCCTTTGTGCGAAAATTTGAAACCAACAATATAAATTGCTAAGGTACTAAGCTGACAGAAATATTTGCATGCCAGGCAAAATGCTTAGCTGCATTTCATCTGTCTTTAAATTCCGAGTTCAATTTCCGCTGAGGTAAACTTTGTTTTTCATGCTTTCAATTGAGCACCAATGTCGATGTGTTCGAAATTGCTAGCCTTGTTCCAAAATTTGAAACAGATATTACGACCTTCTATGCTTTTATTGTGTAAAAGATGTTGCAAAATCATAAGTAAAATATCGACGGACTGCTTGCTTTATTTCATTTATATTTCTGTTCCAATCACTCCGCGCACCCCAATTCATCTTCTTTTCCGGTGTTAAAAAAAATAGATTCCAGCAACATTCTGAAGCTGCATCACATAGTCAATCCTCCGTTACTTAGCAAAAAAATGCTGAAACACTTGGAAGGAAAATTATGCAGGTTATTTTCGCAATTAAACATCTTCCTTAGTCAGTCGCCACTTTCAAAGATGGAGGCAGAACAAAAGAATTACCAGTGAGCTTGTACCCATTACTCAAAAGAGACACATTAATATTAATAGGTTATTTAGGTTGGCGAGCTGGCAGAATCGTTAGCACGCCAGGCTGAAATGCTTAGCGGCACTTCGTCCGTTTTTAAGTCGAGGTCGACTTTGCCTTTCATATTTTTGCGGTCGATAACATAAGTACCGGTTGAGCAATGAGGACCATGGAGTCGACTTCACCCTTCCTCAGAAATAGCTGACCTTGTGTTCAAATTTTGAAACTAATACGTATGCTTCATTTGTCAGTATTTATTTATTCGGCGCAATCTATTACTACTTCCACATATTGGTGTTCTACCTTATTCATATATTATTTAACCAAAGAATTCTTCTAACCTGCCATTTCTCTTAATTATTCAATACTTTGTCTCACAATTCCTTTCTCCTTCCACCTCTCTCTGTTACATACATACACCTGAACACACATGCATATGATTGAGCACATCTCACTATCTACCACCTTCTTAGTTTCAGGCATTTTGAACTATGAAGAAGCAGTTTCTACATCACCATTTTATATACGAAGAAACCTGACCAATCTGCGTATAATTTCTTGTGTCTTCGACATTTTATAACAGTGCGGCAAATCCATTCTGCCTGATCGCTAAAACCTATTACTCAGATATAGACTAAAACTGAAATCATTACTAGCAATCCGAGCTGAAACATACGAACATAAATTCCTCAACAGGAAACAAGCTTTGTGTAGGCATGTATCTCAAAGCTATCTGAAAGACGACTCAAAATTCCATCCGGCAAGAATATGAAGTCCTGTAGTTCAATACATTCAGCAGACTTTTTCAGGATCCCCACATATCTGATAAACATAAAATAGCATGGTTGAAATATTCCCCCCTTGCAGATAATCATTATATCTCATTACCTCTTTAATAGGAATAATGCTACTAATTTACTGATTGCTTAATACCAGAGCCTGGTTTTGATTTTGCTAAGATTTTGGAATCTAATTTTTTTCACAGTTATCATTTTGCTTATGCATACTATTACTTTAGAAAACGCATAAAATATTCTAGACCGAAATATCTTTTAAGTATTTATTCACAACCACAGATCACGAAACTTCAAACTGCTGAGGCTCTCTATTGCATTAGCTGTAGTTCATAAATTACAAACAATTATTCTCGTACATATCTTAGAAAACACAAAAGTATATAGCTCACAAGTGGAATATTTCAACGATGAAGATTTACACTACTTGGAATCAAGTAATAATATGGAAATATAATCTTTAAAAAATTAGAAAAGAAAAAGTACTATCTATATTGACAGTTGTTCCGAATCAAACCTGGATTATATTGTTTCTGAATACTTAGTTCTGCACCATCGTGGCATGTTTGGCTAGTTTCAGTTTAGAGTTGACTCCATTTCTTATGGATGTAGTTCATGAATATTGCTAGCAAAATGTGAGGGAAACATTATATGAACTATGCACACATTCAGATAAACATATGCTAGCGCACTTCGTTTTCCTAAACATTTAACATACCAATAGGCGATATTCGAAAATAATATATTTCAAAGACATGAAAGCGCAGCGAGGAATTAAATGTCGATTGATGTGACACTGAAATGTTAAAACGAGAAGGATGAGAGAGAGAGAGAGAGAGAAAGCGAGAGCGAGAGGTGAGGAGATCTATTCGCTAAGCTACCGTAAAAAATAACATAGTAGAAATAAGGTTCACATATTTACGGAAACACATAAAAGCACGGTACACGAGGCTGCATATGTGCATGATTGTATGTCAGTTTCATTATGCAGCGTGTAATTACATGATGATCATTATTGATGTTTCTACATACATATACAATTATGTATGTGTGCGTAAGTTTGTGCGTCCGTGTGTGCGTGAGCTCGTGCGTATGTATGTATGCATGTATGTATGTATTTGTGTCTCAGGTATGAACTACTGTATGTATACTCATGTACTGATACATGTATAAAAAGCTAATGTCTCTGATTCAAGCTATGTGTGTATGAAATCATTTTTTTATCTACACAACAGTCACGTACATACAATCTACGTCCATATTATGCGATGCTGTTTGCAGGTTCTTTCTAAAATTCTTACTGCATACTCTTCATTAGAGTCCATTTGAACAAAGCTTACAAGTTGGCTGAACTTTAAAAATCTACCAGACCCTAATCCTCTGATCCTCTTTTATCTGCTTCTAAGATTGTGTTCTGCATAAGCTACATATATTTTAATAGTTTCTTTTCTTGTGTGTATTTAATTTTTTCTTGCTCATTTTATTTGCTTATCTTTTTTTCATTTGTAATGGAATCATACAAAGCATCTAAGGAACACACGTGTAACCCAGTCTCTCTCAATCTACATTTTTACCTTTTTCTCGTTCTCTACCATACGTATATATATATATATATATATATATATATATATATATATATATGTGTGTGTGTGTGTGTGTGTGTGTGTGTCTGTGTCTGTGTGTCTGTGTGTAAATATATATATATATATATGTATGTGTATATATACACGCGTACATATATAAGTATAAATATAAAATGTGTGTATATATATATATATATATATATATATATACAGACAGATACGTAGATATATATATATATATATACAGATAGATACGTATATATATACATGTATATGTGTGTGTATATTCCTGTGTGTCCGTATGTATGCTTGTGGGTATGTGCGTGTGTTATTCTATCAGAAAGATTTTAACAACTGTTGTAATTGTTTCTTTTATTTGATTTTTGAGTAAAGCCGCATATGATGACGATGTGGAAAAAGTAGAAAGATCATGTGATTTTCATTCTTTCCATTAGCATTGATATTGGCATAAAATGTGATCACTTTAAAGGAGAATACACACTGTGTAAGCGTTTCATCTTCTTGATAGCTTACATTTTGTTTTATGATGCTTTTTCACTTTATAAAACAATTTAGACATAGATGTTTGCAGAAGACCACTGAGAGTTTGAAAGTGGCCACGGGAACTACTAGTAAACAAATTATACTCTCATTCCCTGATATGGTGCGGTGATGCTTTATTTTAAAGTAGATTTTAATGTAGATTTTAAATATCTAATACCACAATGAAGCTCGGTAGATTCATGGCTGCAATACCGCTAATGACCGATCTGCTGTAAGACCAGGTTTTCGCAACAATATTTTGATGCTACACATGGCAAATAAAATATTCTCTCATCATCGTTCGAGTGAATATAAATAGCAGCAAAAAATTCTTCACATGCTACCTAAATGCAGAAGATGACATTTTCTCCTCCCTCACACACACCATTCTCTGCCTTTATTTCTCTGTCTCTCTCTATTTCTCCCCCCCTATCTCTCTCTCTCTCTTCATATGTCAGTGGGTTGATGCATTGTAATCTTACTGATGCATTGCCAGCTTACTCACCGCCATGTTTTGTGAAATGGTTTCCCGTGTTATTAAACCATTCAGGTTGAAAATGCCCCTTATTTCTCCTTAGCCGTTTATTTCCATGTGAGTATTTCACGGAGAAGCTGATAATGTTACTTATTTTTATTAAGATACTCGCAAATGTGAAAAGGAGATACTCACAATTGTGCTAATCTACAAAAATCCGCCTGGTGTAATAGATTTGGAAAAGTGCAGCTTCATTATGATCAGTATTTCCGAGATTGATGCAGTGTAATTTTCTAAGTCAATCTGCAGGAATCCAAGATTCGTTTGTTCTGTAATAAATTCAAACCATTTTATGAATACACTATTAGTTTATTTCACTGAAAGACGAGGTGAGATTCTGTATGATTTTTACAACAAAGGCTGTGATGTCGATATCAGATGTAATTTCATTTACATGTCTGATCATTGGATTGCATCGGAAAGCCAGGCTACGTAGACTCTCAATAAAATGAGACCTTTCGAGCTAGAGAAGTTCTGTCCATCAATCCGTCTGTAGGTGAGAAATTATTCTCTTTCCAGCGATGCTGTTTTTCACTTAAAATATTCCAATAAGTTTTCTTTTGTTTTTGTTGTTGATAGCGTGAAAGGCTAAACGGTTGTAACATTTACTTTCTATCATTGTTGCAAAGATAAAATACTTTTCTCGTAGTTGTAAAGATTCTTGATCTTTTCATATTACTCTATTATATTTTACTTTGCACTGCGATGTGTAAAAAAGGTTTTTGTCTTTAAGGCAAAGAAATTGATTTTACGTTTTTTTTTTCTTTTTTTCTGATGCTGACAGCTCGATTCATACACTACTGAGAGCTTGCGTATATATATTATTATTAGCAGTACCTTTTTAAAAAACTCAAGCTTTGTTGGAACTCCTGGAGCCTTGGCATGCGTAGAGGGCTTTCTACTGGCAACTTATGGTACTATGCTATGTTCTTTTCAACTATCTGATACTTTCCTGATTCTTCTAGCAGTGACAAGGGGGTAAACATTTTGTAACAGCTCTACTGGGAACTATATTATGATTTCTTTAATATTCCTAGTGATGGTATTTAATACAGTGCCCAACGACCCAACAATAATTGGCAATATATTAACCTTCTTCATTTTCCATAGATGCGCTATTTCATATTTAGAGGTACAGTATATGTCTATTTTTTACCTTCCTTCTTGACTATTCTTGGGTCAAAGGGGCAAGCAACATCAGTTATATATGACATGTGGTTGGCCACCGACAATAGATACGCCTTTGTGTATTCTAGCATTTAATCTGTTTAGATTGGAAAACCCCAAACGATTTTGGAGGTTTCTAACTCCGACACCATTTACGGTTTGTGCTCATATCATGTTTTGACTTTCTCTAGACTTCACTTTTTGCATAATTTCTAACGTAGAACTTTCTCTACCTCATCGTGTCACCAAAACATATAGTGGTTTGGGGCAAGTGAAGGATATTTGTTCACGATATGGGTAAGGGTTTCGTCCACTCTATTACAGAGGCAGCATAGTGGGACACTTGCTCATTCCTAATGGTGACATCATAACATCATCATTATTATTATTTTATATACGCACAATAGATTAGCCCTAATATCGGGCTAAACGAGTAACTTTAGATGTCAAGAACCTTCCAAAGCATCCTAGCTGTCCCTAATAATACCGTTTTCTGGTGTTGCAATAAACTCGGTTTTATGCCTATCCCCCCTATCCATATTTTGAAATTTGTATCTTTTGATCCTAATTCACCTATAAATACATGGACACATTTCACCCACACTTTCACTAGCTTTTGTTATTTAGTGATTAGTTCCGGTGCTTTGCTATTCTCTAAAGTTTTTCTTATAATTTGGGATGTAGAGTCAAGTACCCACTAGTTTCTCTTCTCTTTATCCATTACTAATAAATCAAGCCCTCTCACTTTTATAATCCTGTCGTTCTGAATGTAAAAATCCCACAATATCTTATATTTCGTAATTTCTAACGCTTTATTAAGTTCATGTTCATGTCATTTATCAAGCTTTTTACATACCTCCTCGTGGATTATTCTTTCTAGGTTATCATTTCTGTTCTTGTACTATTTCTGTCCCAGCATACTATGTTCACTAACTATATGTGTAGCACCCCTTCCTTCGATTTACATAACCTACATTGGTAACCTACCTGATTTTAGTCTACCTTCGCTTTTATCCAATGCTTGATCTGATGCTTGATGTAATGCTGCTTCTAGCAAATATATTCTTTCCCATTTTTGCCTTCCTTTCTGCAATCAGAGCCATGTCTCCCTACTACTTTTTTCTGCCACTATCTTTGGAAATCTACCATGCAAAGCCTTCTCATTCTAGTAAGATGTTCTTCAGTAAGATGTTCTTCCTTCGTTTTTCTGGATTTTCAGTTCATTTGGTTTTCCGGTTCCTCAACCTACTACTATTGCAACTCTTAATAATCGTTCCTCACTATAACTAAATAGGTATATCTATCTATTCTTGCTAACTCAACAAAATTTTCAACTGATATTATACCTCTGCCACCTTGATATCTAGGTAAGTATAGTCGTGACATTCCTGCTCTTTTATGAAATCCTCCATTCATATTGAATTCCTTCTTAGTTCTTCTGTCTAGATTTGCTTTCCTTAATACTCAACTGAGGGGAATTAAGCATAACATAAATATCAAAGAGGATGACGAGTCCCCTTGAAAAATTATTCTGTTGATATTAAGTTTCCCTTATGCTCTATCACCTGTGTAGAGATCTACTTACCAGTTTTCAATATTATTAATAATTAAATATCTTACTGTATTGCCTGAAATAATGAATATTCTCAAATATTCACTCATCCATGAATGTGGAATAATGTCATAGGCTTTCTTATAATCTATTCATACTATTGTTAAATCATTCTTTGTAGATTCCACTGCATTATCTATGTATGATAGGTTGTTTTCTTCTCGCCTTCATCCTACAACTTTCCTATTCTTCTGGAAATAATTCTGGCTGTCAAGGCGCTTATAAATGTTTTCTAAAACCATTCCTGTTTACAGCGTGGATACAAATGGCAAGCAACAGATTCGTATATAATTACTAGCTATATAGCCCTTGAATTTGTCTCTCATAAGGAGTACTTTTCTTTCTTTAGTCATCCCATTAGGCACAATCCCTCCATTCAGGCAATCCTAAAGTTGCCCCCTCAGTCTCCCATGTTAGCTACTAAATTTGTTTAGCCGATACCCTTGAATTAAATCTAGCCCTTCCAATTCAGCCTACTACCGAACACATATCTCATAAAGTCACTAGTTAATTTTAGAACTGGCTGCTTATCACTAATTAGTTCATTCCTCACTTGCTTTTACCAGGCTGCACCTTCATCACGATTAATTGGCTTATGCCAAATATAACTCCAGAACTTTCTAGCGTCCATTGTATTAGTTTTCTCACATTCAGAACATTTTGTACACAATTTATTTGGCTATAAAAACCTCTTGTGATCTGTCTCAAACAATCTGTTCTGTTGATACGGATCTATTCTTTTCTCATATCTGGAAAACTTACAACTTACCTGCCAGCGTTATGTTACGTCGTTTCAACACCTTCATGTCTATCCCAAATCCTATCCCTTTGATTAAGTATATATACTCAAAACAAGATTTAAATCATGTGCTTCCTAGCTTGTTCAGTTTCCAGGCTTCTATTCTACTCAGATCTTCTCTTAAATTCTTCGCTATATTTCCTTATTTCTGTATCTACATCTGCCTTCTCCTTATCTTTCCTTTAGGAATATCTAATCTTCTAGTAGCTCCCACCCCTCCTGCATAGATCAATAAATTAGTGTCACTTAATTTTTTAGTATCTATTCTACTGATAAAAAAATCTACTTTCCTGATTATATATATCAACATCCTTCTAATGACACCTTTTAATGCTGGTTATCTTTCTGTCTCTTTCTTCTTTACTCATTGCTTCCTGCAACTCATCTAAAATCTTCGGATCTTCCTCACTAATGTCGCTTAAGTCGCTTGCCCTATCCTGATCGATAGTGTTATCATTATCTTTTCCCTTTAAGTTCTTCGGTTCAAACTATATTTCTTATGTTGTTGTTTGGCTTTTCTACTGCTTTGCTTTCCCCTTCCATTTCTTTTGTGATTTCTTCCACCTCCAATTCTGTCATCCACTTTCTTCTAATAACTTTAGTTTTATCAACTATCTTTCCGCAGTCATTTCAAACATACCCTTCTCTATCCAAAGTCTTAACTTCCGTTTTCTACAACCCCCCTTTTATTATTCATTTATTTCGCTGGTCTTCATCCTTCTCCTTATTTCTATTATCTGCTGAAGCTGTCTTACGATAACAGCTGTGGTCAGTCTACATCTATACTGAATTGCTACCGAGCGAGAGGCCTTCCTTAAAGGTCCAATCCCAGACTTTCTGAGCAAACTCTTGACTATCTTAAACTGAGGTAGCGTAAAGTTCCTCAGTATCATCATCACCGCTATTATTGTTCGGCATCCTAACGTTTCAAGTTTCGATTGCATCACTTACTACACTTTCGCATTGCTGAGGTGTGTGTAATAAAATGCAATCATTTTATTATTTCTTTTTTTTCTTGGTTTTTCTTTGGAGAGTATTGTATTGCATGGCCATTTTTTGCTATGGAAATTGGCTTGATTCTTCTGTATAGTAATGTTTATATTGTGTTGTATGTGTGGTGAGAGTTGTGTTCTTCTGTTTTGTATCAAGCAACTATGAAATAAGATGTGGGTGTTGTTCATTTTATTGGATGTTTTCTGTATAAGTTTATTGCTACGCATTTTGAGTTAAGTGTTGCATTATAGTATGCGTATAATACTTCATCGTAGTCGTCGTCATCTGTCCATCGTTATCTTTTGGTTTTGTTATTCGTTTGGGCAATGACATTAAGACATGGGTTTCCTCTTTACAGCGTTAAGTTTTCGACAGATGTGTGCTGAAGATTCTTTTGCAGCGCGATTGCCCGAGGTTCATAGAACGAATTTCACCGCCAACACTTTTTCTCTTTTATTCTGTGTTTATGGCATAATCATCAAACAAAGATCTGAATTGTTCCTTTGAACTTTCCAGAAGCAATAAAACTTGACACCTCTTTTGTTAAAGACATTTAAATACCGTGCCTTTGGTGTTTGTTTTCTACGCGTCCGTGTGTGGGATGCATAAGCCGGAAACAGAGAAACATCAATATACATATACGTAGAGTATTTGTAGAAATAGGAGTACAAATATGATTTAGAATTTACTCACATATTCGCGTTTTGTTGCAGAGGTATTGCAGTCCGTAACGTTTATATTTTCACGTAGGTTTTGCTGTGCATTTGAGAAAAGCTATATATATATATATATAATATCAGTATCATTGCGAGTTAGATTTGAAAGTTCCTTGGAAAAAATTAGGGCCTTATTAATAAGAAAAGGAGAAATTGATTAATGTCGAATTGAATATATACATAATTTATATATATGAAGAAATATCTTTCTCTCACTCTATGTACACACACACACGCATACACACACACACACACACACACACACACACACACACACACATATATATATATATTATATATATATATATATATGTCTGTGTGTGTGTGTGTGTGTGTGTGTATGCATAGAGAGAAATATATATAGTTCTTCATATATATAAATTATGTATATATTCAATTCGACATTGATCAATTTCTCCTTTTCTTCTTAATAAGGCTCTAATTTTGTCCAAGGAACATTCTAATCTAACTCGCAACGATACTGATATTATATTAGCAGCTCGCCGAAATATCATATCTTCCGATGAGAAATCATTGTCCCGTAAATGATACACCCAATTTTTTCAATATCCGTATGGGAACCAGTGACTCTACCCAAGCTACTCACTCATACCTACTTAGCGGTCTCCATGAACAGTTCTCTAACATCTCCGGTGCTCTATACAGAGATGAAACTCTGTTCCCAATCCAAAATTATAGTAACCAGACAATCGAACAAACTAAAAAAAAGATTAGAAGCTGATTTCAAAACGTCGACCTCGGCATCTCTTTCTATGAAAACGTCAAACGGATAATTTCTTAGATTTTACTGTGGACTTACAAGACCAAAACTTTTACACATACCAGGGGGAAAAAAATCCACTACGTGAACTTCTCTTTCAACCCTCCCCTCTGTACTAAAGTCTGCTGTAGAAAGCGGGTTCAACCAGATCTATTTTTCTGTCAATCAATATTTACTCAATCAATATGCTGCATACTAGAACTGTGCCCGACAAGGCGCCGTATATAAAAACTCAATTGAATACACACCTATTAGGGACATTCCTCTCTCAAATAAACTCAGAACCAAATCTAGTTTCCAGCCCCCATATTATAAACATGACCCTCTAACCCCCACCCCTCCAATGTCCAACCAAATATTGGAGTATCAAACGACGTAACAAACTCCCATACCTGATAACCCCTAATCCTATATACACCACATACCACCAAATCAGACACCAGAATACACATCTAAAACCCTATCCCAACCCAGGTAATCCGAACTAATCGGATTAAACAAACTAGATCCCGAGATGTCATCTGATTCCCCCTCCTCACTCTTGAGACGCAGATTCGACTACCCAAACTCTTCTTCCCTAAATCTAACCTCATTAGAAAAGTATTTACCCATCCCCCAATCAATAAAATTATTCTACTCCACCACCACCAGCATTGAAAGATCATCCGAAATCTTAATAAGAAAAAACTCCCAAATCCACCAACGGGTAACCCCTACCATATCAAATTATTTCAATATAACCCCCAACACCATACATATAAATCCAATGCAACAACGGACCTCCTTAACAAAACTAACCCATATAACTGCAACAGTAAAGGCAAATGCTAATACCCAACCCTCAAATGTACCACAATTCCCAAATATACATCCTGTTGTAACAGAGAACATCCTAGAGGATACTACCAGACAATAATTGTCATAACTTGCAACCAAACAACACCGGTCTCATCTCCCTATCAAATGATAACCTTAGTACCAACGGACCTTGTGCCTAGAGAAGACAAACATACGATGTATACAGAGCGACGAATAGTTAGAATATAAAAATCCAAGCGTGGATTCAGGCTATAAATATCATTGACGAAGCGTATGCAAAATGTATTAATTCTAGGTCGGATTGGACCGAAGGAGATCATTGCTAGAACACAAAGCTAAGACATTCCAGTGGACATACTATGAAGCTGAGAGATATCATGAGGAGTCGCATAGCTCTCCAGCGGGGTCCGCAAGATCGAAAGTGTACTGAAATTTCTCGATCACAATGAAAATACGGAACCAAAAGACACAATTCCAGGGAGATTTTAAGTGCTTTGTAGCCAGCGTTTTATGCTGAAAGTCTGATCGATAGAACAATATAGAAGCGTAAAGATTTCTCAGACAAATCTATGAGGTTGAATAATTTTCGAGACTACTTCAACGTGAAACAATGAAGGCGAATCAATTGGGAATGAACTCCTGTATGCACACTCCAGAATTCCGGAATCTGCTAATCAACGCTTGACATTTCTAATAATATAACTTTGGGAAAGCAGAAAGCAAGCTATTTTAGTACAAGTAAGTTCTGAACATACTATTAGATTTCCCACAACAAATGAAGATTTCTCCGACAAGAGAAATAATTCATCGTTTGTGTGCGGGTGAGTTGTCAGTTGTGTATAAAATATATGCGTGTTTTTATATAAATATATATATGAAGGCATGAATAGATATATACACACGCAAAAATATATATGCGCATGTGTATACATATACAAAGATGATAGTTACTATTTTCCACCACTAGGAAATCAGATTACACATACACACGCACACACACGCACACAAGCACACACACACGCACACACGCACACACACACACGCACACACGCATGCACACACGCTCACAAACAGGGATAAATATAAATACGCATATATCTATATGCATACGTATATGTGTGGACATCTATATATGTACATAAACATGTGAATATACACAGCATTGTATGTGTATGTATGCATATATATGTGTGTGTGAGTGTGTGAGTGTGTGTGTGCATGTGTGTTGTGTACATGTGCATATGTTCTGATATATATATACATATATACACACACACAGACATATATGTATATATATAATATATATATATACACATATATGTATATATATATATATATATTTATATATATATACACACATATATATATATATATATACATATATATACTTATATATAAATATCTGTATGTATATGTTTGTGTATGTATATGTATACCCAAACTTGGATGATTATGTAAGTATAGATATATGCGTAAGAATATGCATAGTGTCATTCCATTTCTTACTGAGACATCTGTTTTCAGATGTTAAAAATGATATAGGAGACTTGTAAATGTCATCTTTCATAATGAATGTAGAAACCGACACATATAACAATAGCAGCTTTAACACATTATCTATTCGAAAATCAACAAAAGTCATGTTTTCGCAAAAATTCTTCCTCTGCTATTGTGGTAGAGTGTCAGAATCAGCGGAATGGCAGATAAAATGCATGCCACTCGATGTATACGGACCATCACTTTGCTAGTTCAAATGCCATCGAACTCTACTTCGAATCTCTTGTTCGATAAATTCTTTATTGTTTCTTGTTCGATAAATCCTCCGCTAGGAGATCAATTATATTGAATATACTAGGGCGGCGATCTGGCAGAAACGTTAGCACGCCGGGCGGAATGCTTAGCGGTATTTCGTCTGTCGTTACGTTCTGAGTTCAAATTCCGCCGAGGTCGACTTTGCCTTTCATCCTTTCGGGGTCGACAAATATAGAACCAGTTTCGCACTGGAGGCGTTATAATTAACTTGATCCGTTTGTCTGTCCTTGTTTGTCCCCTCTATGTTTAGCCCCTTGTGGGCAGTTAAGAAATATATATTGAATATACTATGAAACTATCTGTATAACATTGCGCCTGTAATAAACTCATATTTCTGTTTCTTTGTGGTAGAAATGACTAACTCAAACTCTTCTAAGAGTTTGAGTTAGTCATTTCTACCACAAATAAACAGAAATATGAATTTATTACAGGCGCAAGGTTACACAGATATCGGATAATTTTCAGAGCATTTCAGCATTTATAAAACTTATCCAAATGCAGGAAAGCTCTACTATAAACTGAATTAACTTTGTATAAAAGTACGTTTCATTTTAGTAAAGTACGTCAGGACTTCTCTCCGTAATTATTTCATGTGTTGCTTTCAATAGGCGCAGGAGTGGCTGTGTGGTAAATAGCTTGCTAACCAACCACATGGTTCCGTGTTCAGTCCCACTGCGTGGCATCTTGGGCAAGTGTCTTCTATAGCCCCGAGTCGACCAATGCCTTGTGAGTGGATTTGGTAGACGGAAACTGAAAGAAGCTTGTCGTATATATGTATATATATATATATATATATGTAAGTGAGTTTGTACGTGTGTCTGGGTTTGTTCCCCAAGCATTGCTTGACAACCGATGCTTTTGTGTTTATGTCCCCGTTACCTAGCGGTTCGGCAAAAGAGACCGATAGAATAAGTACTGGGCTTACAAAAAGAATAAGTCCCGGGGTCTAGTTGCTCGATCAAAGGTGGTGCTCCAGCATGGCCGCAGTCAAATGACTGAAACAAGTAAAAGATAGTAAAAGAGAAAGAATAGTAAAAATTTCAATTGTATTAGACTGCCCGTATTTGAGTACATAATATTCATTACATAATATTCAGATAGTTTTGAATCAATTGAACCTGAAATTTATGCCTTATCACATATCGAAATGCAGTATACATTTCTTCATACCTCTTTCTGTATTTACTCAATGTACTAAAGCGTAAACTCGAACACTTAAGCACCTGATTTTTAAGATATTACCTTAATTATTCTGTTAGCCTAAGCAGACAAAACTATATAATATCGAAGCATGTATTTTTTCGGCCTTAGCTAAATTATATTTTTGTAAGGCGCAAACAACAAAAGTTCTCCAGTAAATCATGTTTTTTTTTTTTTGCGTAGATATGAAGATTGTTATACCCACATATTTGTACATGATATAAAACTAAAATTCAGGTATGAATATACCATTGGAACTAAATTCCACTTATATGATTTACGACTTCGTGCAATCCAGTATATAACTTGATAACTTCTCGTCGGGTATACATATCCTAAATGCTACATTCTGAAAAGTTTTCTGGAAATTGGTGATGCTATGCATGTTGTGCAGATGATCCTCATTTGGTACGTTCACCATTCCGGCTGATTTACAAAATTTCCGGTGCACAACCTGAAAAAAGGTGATGGAACACTAGTTAACGTAATACATTACATTCATAAACCACAGTGGAGTTTTGTGGATTTTTAATATGAAGCACAACCGCCAAATTGAGTTATTTGTTATTGTGGTGAAATAATACCTAGGTCACCTTTTAGATGTGACAAACTTTTTTGCTATATGAGCGAATTATGCTACGTCACAGGGAATGTTGTACAAGTAAACTATAGACGGCTGGTTTCAATTTACGTAAATTACTGATACACATTTTCTAAGCACAATTCACGACAATAATGAATATCAGATGCAGAAGAAAACCATCCCTGTCACATTAAGAAGCCGAACTAAATCCACGAACTTGCAAACATTTTCTCGTCATATAGAGATAGTCGTCTGTTTGCAATCTTGATGTTAGAAAGCAAATTATTTGCGATTCCAAACTGAATATTAATCTTCTAGGCAGTGTATTTGCTGATTACATCAAAGGCTTCATTCACGTCAACAAAAATAAAAGTTAGCGGGCTTTTGATGCTCTTAGCAATTCTTTATGATGCACATTAAGATAAATATGTGCATTATTTCTGACAATTTAAGTATAAATCCTACCTGCTTTACATGAAAATTTCCATTCAGCATTTTCAGCAAGTGCCACAAATATGCGTATGTATATATGTATCTATGTGTGGGTATGTGTGTGTGCGCGTGTCTCACTCTCTCTCTTCCTCTCTCTCTCTCGTCTATATGTATTTGTATATACATACATATGTATATATATATGTATATATGTATATATGTATATATATACATACATATGTATATATATATATATATATATACATATATACGTATATTCACATATATAGGTATATATATATATATATTATATATATATATATATATATATTATATATATATATATATATAGTATATGTATGTATTTACAGTTATATCATTCCTCCCATCTTCTTGCATTCAGAGAGAACACTGATATCATGAAGTTAAAGGCAGCATTCTTCAAGCTGTCATGAACAATTTAAATCTCCAAGATTAGCCAAAATCACATAACAGCAGTTAAAACAGTAATGCTGACAGTTTGAACGCCATCTACTAACGTAATCTAAAATTTTAAATGCGATATTATTTGTTCTTGTTTTCTTGTCACATAACATATTGCTAAATATTTTAGTAAAGTGAAATGTGGCAGCTGCATCATTCATGCTTTCCCAGAGTAATAACTAAATACTACTGTGCTGTATTGAACACACCACGCTGAGTTATAAAACAAACTAAGGAACAATAGTATATATAACATCAAGTAACATTCAACTATGGTATTTATGTGCCCAGATTTCTCTTTGTCGACCATAAATATATATGAGATATACAAAATCCACATTATAATCTACTATTTCTTTTTCATTAATGGCAATAAAGAAATCACCGATCACACAATGAAAGGCATTCGTCTTCCTTAATCCGTTTTCTCTCTGATTCACAAATAAAGTATCAGTGGTCGGTATTTGATTTCTCGGGGCAGCCAATAATATCAGAGTTTTTTACTTTCTTGATTCTTATTCTAAGGATTCGTTAGTTTTGCTAGCTGGGTTCTCTATAGAGTTCAACAATGATCCAATCTTCGCATGTAATAAGACTTTAAAGCATCTCATTGAATATTTTAAGTATAGTCGGTTACACCAAGCCTGCCTTAGGTGACTGAGGTATGCAGTTGGCCAAAATATTTCACATGCATTTCAAGTGAACCATTAGAACTGTGTATTAGTGGGAAAATATTTATCAAGAGGACTTCTCAATTGTCGCAAAAAAAATCACTAGACCCCATGGTACACCGTATCTCCGATTCTTTCAAAGTCATTCAATCACTGACAGTAGTAAGCTGTCGTTTGAAATATCTTTAACTTTTAATTAGTAACTCCATAATTTCCGCTCTTAATTGTAATATTGATTAATTAAAATTGCTTTGATCAACGCATTAAATATAATTGATTCAGAGCGTGATATCTACCTATCATTCATTGAACCTAATCACTACAGCGTTAATAAGTTTTTCATTCCTTCGTTATAGAACTGAACAAAGATTGTATTTAGCGCACCTTACGGCTTGTAATCGATCAACTTGTCAGTTTACCGACCAGAACTAACTATATATAGCTATCCATATATCCGGGTACGCAAACATATGGGTGCAGACATGGTGTGTGGTAGGGAACTTCGTTATGTATGCACCAGGTTATAGAGCAGAAACTTCAGCAAGTGTTTTCTATTGTAACCCGGAGCGATTAAACCATTTCCACTGGATTTAGTAGGCGGAACTTGAAACTTGTCACAACCCCCACACACACACACACACATGCACACACACACATATATATATTCTTTTATTCTTTTACATGTAGGAGCACTGCCATTAGTCGAACAAAATTCCCCCAAGACTTATTCTCTGTAAGCCTAGTATATATTCGATCGGTCTCTTTCACCGAATCGCTAAGTTACGGGAATGTAACCACACCAACAGCAGTCGTCAAGTGATGTTGGGAGGACAGAAACAGACAAACAAATACACACATACACACACAAATAGACAACGGGCCTCTTTCACATTATTTACACTATTTACATTTGACGGATATACCCTCCAGCCTTCATCAGGTATCTTGGGGAAATTTCGAATCTGGGTTCTCATTCCCAACGTATTTTTCGATGTTATTATTATTATTATTATTATTTTTATTATTATTATTATTATTGTTATTACTTTTTTTTCTTCTTTCAAATTTGCTTCCATTTCTTGCCGAGTGTCTTCCCGACTCCTAAGGCAAAGAAACTCATGGTATATATTGGTAGGCCAATATTATTATTATTATTAATAATAATTATTATAATAATAAATTAGTATTAATATTATTAATATTATTATTATTATTATTATTATTATTATTATTATTATTATTATTATTATTATTTAAAAAATTATTGACGCAACTCTTCACGAAGGAAAAACAGTCAAAACGAAGATCGCGATTCGATTGTAATATCTTTTATTAGTTGAACGATATTTCAACAGTACGTCTGTCTTTGTCAAGTTCAAAATAAGAAGTGATACAAATTCTAAATTCAAAATTCAAAATTCTCCTTTCTAAACATTTTTAACTGCAGATTTAACTTACGTGTATATGTGTGTGTGTGTGTGTATATATATGTATGCATTTGTATATATATAATATATATATATATATATATATATATATATATATATATATATATATATATATATGCCAAGAAACATTATAACATTCCCATATCATAAATCTAACATAAATATATATTAAAAACAGCAGGGTAGCCAATGGTAAAATCCAATGGTATAAAGTATACACACATATACGAATGGACTCTTTTCTGATTATCGCTTTGACTTTATTCATATTTGTATTATTTTAGTTTCATGGACTTAAATTATATATATGTATCTTCATTCGAATTAACCTGTATTACCCTTTAAGGTTTTATCACCTTTTATATTCGTATATATGAGTATATCTTATACTACTGGGTCTTACAATCGGATGTCTTGATGTGTTTACTCTTTATCTATGTGCGATTTACGATATGGGAAAGTTATAAGCTTGTTTTGATCAATTAGAGCGTTTATTCGTTATACCTTTCAATTTATTTTCTCTTTCGTCTCAGTGTTAGCTGAGCACTTACAATTTCAGTCCTACTTTTTATTCCTCGATTTAACGAATTTTCTTTTCGGTGGTTTAACGAAATAAAATTATCTTCATATGCATATATGTATAAATACATATACAAACATACACACAGTTATATTCATATATTTGTATGTACGTGTGTATGTATCTGTGTGTGTGTGTGTGTGTGTGTGATGGTGTGTGTGCGTATTAATGTGCAAGTGCATTAATATTGTGCATTAATATTCTTGTCTCCTTTGATGGCGATAAATTTAAACGCGCCATATCCTAATACACATGTGTTGTTTGTTTCCAGATTTCTATGAAAAATCTACTTGCGTGTATTGTGTTTAGTTAATGTCTCTGTATCATTTTATGGAATTATGTATGTTGGTTTATAATGTGTGTCTGTGGTTTTGTTTATATCCGTACGTCAAAATATTTGTTTTGAGATATAAGGGTAAACTTGAGATAGTTGATGTGACACGTAACTGTTATAACTATAGAATGAATTCAGTTCAAAATTTCTAGAGAAAATTGCTTCATTCTCTGTACATTTCTATCAAAGATACAGTTTGTGCTATTATGCTTATGGGACTGAAATACATACGTACATATATTTATTACCATTTCTATGTGAATGTACTGTCAGTGAAGTGTATTGTTATGAGCTTATTTATAACAATGGAATTTTGGAAGCAATGATTTATAATTTATATTTGCATAGAAATTGAATTTTTTTTTAGTTTAAAGTACACAATATCGTTAACTTTAATAGAATAATATATTTTTATGTTTCTATATAATGTAATATATTTGACCACATTAGCATACAAAATGTATTGGTAAGATTATTCGAATACTCTCCTCAATTTGTGTCATTTAAACATAGAGGCCTATAAAATCATATACGTCCAAATATGTATGTACGCATATGTGTACAGACACACACACACACATATATATATATATAATATATATATATATAATATATATATATATATATATATATATATATATATATATATATATATATGTATATGTATAAGCACGGGGCACATAGTGGATTGCCTCGTGCATATATTAAATAAATCTAAGTTGTACCTGCTGAAGAAGGCTTCGCCAAGCAAATTATTTTATTTCCTAAAACAGGTCTGAAAACATTGGTGCAAGAGTTAGATGGTATATGTTTTTATTTTTCATTCAATTCGAAATTTTATCCCTAATAGTGGTTTGGAATTTAACTGTCCTCTCTCTCTCTTTCTCTCTCTCTCTCTCTTTCTCACTCTCTCTCTCTCTCTCTCTCTCTCTCTCTCTGTATATATATATATATATATAATACTAGCAGAATTACCCGGCGTTGCTCGGGGCTGAATTGCTTGAAAGTACTGTTAATGATTGCACTGAATTATGATGATTATTCAGGCAAATATTGATATAAGTTTACGGTGGGAGATAAGGACTTAACGATCAAACGTGTGCCATTGCATTGTTTTGGGGGAATCAAATTTCTGATGAGCATTATAGGGGCACCAACTTTAAGTTTGAGAATGTGTGGTGGTAGTCCGGGGTGCTCAAAGGAATTGAGTACCTCTATTGGATAGTTGATGACGTCATCTGGGTGAGGAGTTGTATCGATAGACTGATATACATAGACTTCCCCAGGAATGAGTTTTAGCATTTCATCATTGATATGGTGAACAGTTTTATTCCTCGGGGCTAGTATAGCCTTTTGGCCAATCCAATCCATATTCTGATAATTAGCTTGTAGATCTGGGAACACTGCATCTCTGAGACCAGAAGGCGTCTTAACAATGGTACAAATGGAATCGATGGCAATATTACCATTTTCATCCCCTGGTATTTTGCCTTCGCCAAGTGCAAGGAGGGTGTGAGGAAATGCTGCTGATGTGACATTACGTCGCATATGAGCACGCATATTGGTGTAAAGTTTGAGAGTTACTTCCCCTTATTAAAAAAATATGCATTAAAATGGAAAAAAATTATGGTAAATTATTTGTAAAATCGTAGACTCATCGTAGACGCGCGCTAACACCCAGAAGGGTTTGATGTGAATCACGACTATAAGATACCCGATTTTGGTTAAACTGCATCGCAAAATGTGGGAGTAGTTAGGAATCTATACACACACGTTATACATACATGTGTGCATAGATGAATATATAAATACATTTACATGTTTGTATAGATGAATATATAAATACATTTAAATATCTATATACACTTTTGGGCGATCTTTCTGCTTCTTAGAGATAACTTTAGATCTTATTTTCGTCCTAAAAAACATTGTATGGAGTGAATGGTTACCTCTATGGAAATATATACACACACGTTATACATACATGTGTGCATAGATGAATATATAAATACATTTATATATCTATATACACTTTTGGACGATCTTTCTGCTACTTAGAGATAACTTTAGATGTTATTTTCGTCCTAAAAAACTTTGTGCGGAGTGAATGGTTACCTCTATGGAAATATATACACACACATTATACATACATCTGTGTATAGATGAATATATGAAAACATTTAAATATCTATATACACTTCTGGGCGATCTTTCTGTAACTTGGATATACTTTAGATCTGATATTCGTCCTAAATAACTTTGTATGGAGTGAATGGTTGCCTCTATGGAAATATATACATACACATTATACATACATGTGTGTATAGATGAATATATTAATACATTTAAATATCTATATACACACTGGGCGATCTTTCTGCTACTCGGATATACTTTAGAACTTATATTCGTCCTAAACAACTTTGTATGAATTGAAAAAGAAAATGAATTGAAATTTTTAAGAAAGGAATTTGTTTACATACATGTGTGAAATGGCAAATGTTTGTGCAGTTGTCCGAAATGGAACCAGGGTAAATGTGTGGAACTGATGTATTATAATGAGTAGTCCTTGTTCTGAATATTAATTTGATTAATATGAACTGAAAACCAGTGGTGTAGCAAATAAGACCATAGGTGATCTTGTAGCAAAAAGGATGACCATTCTGAAGGGCTCATCCCTGTCACACACACACACTCACACACACACGCACCCTAAAACACACACACACACACGCACACACACACTCACACACACGCACACACACAGAGACACACACACAGGCACACGTTAGCTTACAATTTTATTTATATATTTGCGTCTATGTGTGTAAATAGGAAGTGGAGTAATAGGCAGAGTAAAGGCTTTGACGTGAAAGAGTGAAATGGTAAAATATTGAGTTTTCTCGAATTTTTTCTTAATTGGGGGTGAAACTGAAAGAAATTTTGTATGCCATGACCGAATGGAAGTACTTTGAAAAATCATAGGTAAACTCTAATTGAAGAAATTGTGTGAGGAGTAAATCGTTATGTATTTATTTGTTTCTATTTGCTGTGTTTTTTTTAGTAGTGGTTTAAGGTACACTTGCAAAGAGAAAGTAGGAGAAATTATGGTGATAGCATGAGTGAAGCAGTTCATCCGTTTTATATAAATACTTTCACTTTAATCGTTGCACACTTGCAAAGAGAAAGAAGGAGAAAGTTTAGTGGTAATGGTATTAGTGAATCACTTGAACTGAAAGAGAAAAATCGTTAAATAGTTAGTTTTCTTGAATTTTTGCTTAATTGGGGGTGAAATTGAAAAAACTTTACATGCCACGACCCGGTGGATTCTACTCGTAAAAATGATAGGTAAATTCTAATTGAAGAAATTCTACATTGTAGATTTGTATAATAAACAAACGGTTTGGGAGGCAGATAAAATCTGCCTTTTATAATAAGAGATAATATAATATAATATATATGCCGTATTCTTTTTATTTTGTTGCCATACTTATGTTTAAATGGTTTTCAAAATAGTATTTTGATATTAATTACAGATGTGTTTACTATTATTATATATGGTGGTTTATGTCTAATTATATGCGTTTACCTTTTTCAACGTTAAAATTAATATTTTTTTTTTATATTAGTTTTCTCCAACAGTAAATGATTGGATGTTATATTAAAAATTAAAAAAAGTAAAAGATAATATTAATATTCACTTTAGCTCTTTCCCGAAAATATGTCAACATTCATTTTCATACACCATTAAAATGCGATCCATGAAAAATTGCCTACGTGAGTATTTTATTACAGGAAAGACCAAACTCTGCTAAAAGAATATTAAAGAATATTATGCGAAATATATTTCTTTGAGGATAACTTAATCGAGGAGAAAATAAGTTTCAAATGAAAAAAATTCATCCACCACTTATATTTTCATTCAATACCTTAAACATTATGCCCCTAACATGATAAAAAAAGTAAAATTCGAATAATTCAATAACAAAGTCCTGGTGATATCAGGATTATTATGAACCACAACTGTCTCTGTGTTCGATGAAACGAAACCATAAATATTTTTGAAGAGTTCTACTCATCACCAGGTGATATACACCACGTTTTAATGTACCTCTAAG
>NC_043003.1:73601961-73704461 GCF_006345805.1 Octopus sinensis | reverse complement strand
CAGAGAAATAAATAATAAATACACAAATAAATAGAATCCCCATAAGCAAGGCAGTCCTCTTAGGGTAACTGGGGATAAACCCCAGGCAAAATTCTAGATTACTCTGTTATTTCCAAGCTACTTTTCTCCTCCTTAAAAAATCATACTCAGATTTGCTCCATTCAGTCTCACCAGTCTAACCACTGTCATATACCTTTTGATAAACACACAAGAATGCAGCACCCCACTTTCTACCTTCAACTTCTTCAAATGATATTTGAAGTAATTTATGAGGGTTCGACCAAATAGGAAAGTGCATGGTTTCAAATCTTTCAGATGGGTCCACCATGCAGCCTCTTTTGCCGCAACAACTTGGCAGAAAAAGACCTATCTTTTTTCTCTGCTAACGGAAGGTGTGTCAAATTTCACTATGCACTCGGCAGAGAGCTCAATTCGTCTTCCACTTGACAGCCGCCGCTCCACACACGTTCACACCTCTTTAATTCACGGACATTGAATGATTGTATGCAGGACGTTTTCGTCCTGTTGCAAGCATCTCGAGTAGGTTAAGCTGTTGCCACTTTCATGCCTGAAGAGCTTGTCTCGAAGAGATAATGCCTCCATCTAGCACTCCCTTGCCAAATACAATTTTCTGTGAATATATAACCTTAACTTTTTCCCTGGATATGTAAACATACCTTTTATTGCAAGAACACAATTAAACGCCGCCGGCTGTTTAACTTCAGCAAATTCAAAGTAAGTGACTCTGTGAGTACATACTCCGTTAATTTCTTCTAACGTCTCGAACAAGCATAACTGCTTAAGATGCAAGTGATAGGCAACTGTAAATATTTAAAAACTTCACAATTACGAAAACAGTAAATCACATGAAAATTTGTTAAAAGAAAATTCAACAGTGTAAATATCAGTATCAGGCTGTGTGAGTACGTGTGTGTTTGCGCGCACGTATATGTGCGTGTGTATATGTACCAAAGGCTCCTGCAGAAATACAGCCAATTCGAGACACCCAAAATCTCTCCAAACTAAATTTTCATAAAACAAAGTGGATGTTGATTGAGAAAGTGATTCTCAAAGAGGATTTTCCTAAATGTCTCTCCACATCAGACATTGACATGAAACGTTTCATGTCCATAATACAAGCCATATGTGATAAACCTGTCCCATTCAGCAAGACCAACATACACAAAAATAGGATCCCCATGGAAAGGAAGATTCTTATGAGACGACGGGCTGAGTTTGCGAACCGCGTGAGAAAACACTCCAAAAGTGGTGGGAAATGGCACCTCGAGAGAGCGCTATTGGAGATTGAAAAATGCATGCATCAGTCTCATGAAAAGGAGAGAGCAGCTAAAGAATCTTGGGTTATAGAAATTATCAAGTCGAACCCTAAAGCTGTCTATAAGTTTGCCAAAGAAACAGCCACAGTATGCCACTCCAAAACGAGTGCTCCCTCACAGGAAATCCCTAGAGGATAAGTGAAACACTGAACGAACATTTCCAAAATGTGTTCACTACACCTCTGGGACACAGGCAAGTGAACACATCAGCAAATTTGTTTGCCACTTTACATGTAAACCAGGAGGCAAAAATTGAATGCATCAACCTTGATGGAGATGTAACACTGGCCATAGATGAAGTTGATACAAACTCAGCAGATTGCTCCTGTGGATTTCTAGCGCTCCTTCTCAAATCATGCAAACGACCCCTTGCAAAACCACTGCAGCATCTCTTTTACAGCTTCCTTGCAAGAGATAACCTCCCAGACAGACTAAGGAAGGAATAATATGCCATATCCATAAGGGAGGAAGCAAAGTAGATGTAAATATTACAGGCGTATCTCTCTGAGCTCACACATCAGTAAAGTCATGGAACGAATAGTCCGCAAGAAACTAATCGCGTTCCTTGAAGAAAATGACTTGCGGACTAACACCCACCATGGATTTCAACCAAGTACATGCGTTCTAACAAAGCTGCTGAAACACTTCTACTGTGTGTTAAAATAGCTGCTGAATGACTCGAGCATGGATGTGATGTATCTCGACATTGCAAAAGCTTCTGACAAAGTCGACCATGGTATGATATGCAATAAACTGCGAGATCTTGGCATAGGTGTAAAACTCGGAGATAGACGTCAGGCAGTGGTGGCCAATGGAGTCACATCTAAGGAAGCACGAATAGCAAGTAAAGTTCCACAGGCACTGTCTTAGGGCAACTATTATTCCTAGTGGACCTCTCAAATATGCATTTAGCTGCTCAGTTAGCTAGCTATACAGATGACTATATGTACATAAATGTTATGTACATCTACATAAACCATCACATATCTAACTCTACAACATTACAATATAATAGATTCCGAATGTATATGTATATGTGCGTGTATCATCTTCTCTATCTATGTTTATCTATTTTCGATAGGAAGACCTAGGTTTCAAATTATTTGTAAACTATAGTATATTCATTGATCCAAATTACATCACACGTCTAAGTTGTACTTGCAGTTGCATTTTAACCGTATTTTTAGTCAACGGCATACTTTTACATCTACGTTTTATTGTACTCACTAACGCAGGCAATATTAATAACCCTCTTGTTTTATACACTAGATCTATGACAAGTTGAGAGTCTTGATTTGGAAGACGGAAACTAAAATAAGCCAGTGTATATATGTTCATGTGTGTGGGTGTGTCTTTGTGCCTTTGTTCACCCACAAACACCAGCGCTTGACAACCGCTGATAGTGTTTTCGCTTCCATAACACGGCGATTCGGCAAAATACCAATTGAATAAGTACCAGGCTTTAAAAAATTCCATACTGGGATTGATGCATTCGACGAGAATTCTTCAAAGCGATGCACTAACACGCCTGCAGACTTATCACTAAAACAAGTAAAAGATAAAAAAGAAAAGATAAAAGACGTGTGTTTGTGTGTGTGTGTGTGTGTGTGTGTGTGTGTGTGTGGGTGTGTGTGTGTGGGTGCATGTGTGTGTGTGGGTGTGTGTGTGTGTGTGCGTGCGTAATGTATCTATGAAATGGAAAATCAGTATGTGACATTTAAATTTTGATAAACGATTTATATCCTATCAAATTTGCTTCTAAAATCCTGAGATTTTATACATATATATCAATTACGCAGGAAACAGCTGCCTAAAATGTCAGCAAATTAGTATATATATACTTCCAAAGTACCACATTACAGTATCATTGTATAAGATATTATTTGCAGGAAATATCGCGCTGTCAGAAGATGTGTTAAAATAGCAATGCAGCTGAACGTAAGTTCAGCTTTTAAAGACAGGACATATCCATGAATGCTGTGAAAATTTCTAGAAAGATAGAATGATTCCAGAGACATCATATAGAATTGAACTTAACTGTATATTGCTGGAGATTGTTTTTCTTCAATAGATGTAATACAATATCAATATTCACGTGTAAATGAATTATCTCATGCACTTTTCATGTTAGTTATCAGGCTGCGACCATGCTGGTACATCGCCTTGTAGAATCTTACTCGAACGAATCGACAGCAGCGCTTTATATTTTAAAGCCTGATGCTTAGCCTGTCGGCCTCTTTAGCTAAACTGATTAGAAACAGGGGTTAATTCCACCTACACTAGTTGTCAGGCAGTGGACGAACACAAACACAAAGATATACAAATTTGAGTGGTAAGAAGCCATCTTCTAATCACATTGTTCTTGGTTCAGTCCAACTGCATGGCAGCTTGAGAAAATGTCTTCTACCATAGTCTCGGGCTGAGCAAAGCCATGTGAGTGCGTCTCGTAGACAGAAACAGAAAAACATATGTGTGTGCCTGTGTGTGTTTGTGTGCGTGTCCTCCTGTGTGTCTTTGTGTGTCCTCGCTCTGCCAACTCCCGATTGACAACTAGTGTTCGTGTGTTTATGTCTCTGTAACTTATTAAATTGGCAAAAGAGACCGATACACTAAGTGCCTGGTTCAGTAAATTTTTATTTAAATTAAGTAATGGGGTCGAATCAATGGACTCAAACTCTTCAAGGCAGTGCCCCAATATGGCCGCAGTCTAATGACTAAAATAATCAAAAGAAAGAATAAAAGAATATACATACATATATATATATATAGGGAGAGAGGGAGAGAGAAAACAGAGGGAGACAAAGAGAGAAATAGATAGATATAGATTTGTACTTGTATATATGAACATATATATATATATAAATGTATACATATAAATATATATATATACATATATATATATATATATGCTTATACATGAACATTCATCATGACCAGCATCAAGACCTCAACGGCGTAAAAAGTGGAGGGCTATCTCAAGCACCACGGATTAACTCCGGCAGGAATGATAAAGGTGAATAGACTCCAGCAGTCCGCTACAACCACCCTCATCAAGACTGCACGTCTCATCTTGACCAAATGGAAAGTTCCTGCCCCGGTGTGCATCACCTCCAACGCCACGTCCTCCAGAATTACTCAGCGATCGTCTTTCGAATCTGTCTCAAAAAGCCCAATGACGATGGATCGTAGGAACCGGAGGCAGACCTGGAAAGCTGGAAGCTGGGAGAATTCCAGGACCAGACAACATTCCCTTTAATTATTTCACGCACGGTGGACCTGAGCAGAGAAATCATCTGTTACTCCTTATCCTTAAGATCTGGGAAAGCAAGACCCCCACCACTAAACGACTTTCGCGATGCAACTTTCTTTCCCATCTACAAGAAGGGAGATCGAGACGATTGCAACAACTACCGAGGCATCTCACTCCTGATTATTGCAAGTATCCTAATCAATCACCTCCTCATCCTCGCGGAAGACATACTCCCTGCGTCCCAGTGTGGCTTCCGACCTTCTCGAGGCACAATCGCCATGACCTTTCGTGCCATTCAACTCCAGGAGAAGTATCAGGAACAACAGCAGCCTGCAATGTTCATCGTCTGGGATCTAAATAAAGCCTTTGAGAAGGTCCCCTCTCCTGCAATGGGTGTCAAGAGCAATACATAGGCCAAATAAAAACAGTCTACGAAAAAGATTGGATCAAAATTCCCCAAAACAGAAAAATAGCATTCAGCCAATACATGGGCATTTGCGTCAATAACAAAATTCTAAGCTTCAGAGTTTTCACCCTCTACTAATTCCTAAGATTCCTAAGAATTCATGAAAAAACAGTCCTAAATATCACTAGCGTTTATAGTAGTGGTGGTATCAGTCGTATTGAAGTTATTAATAGTAGTATTAGTGGTGGTACTAATATTATCACTCACCTCAGTTCCGCTTGTAACTTTATGGGAGGCGTCGATGTTTGTATCGTGGTTAATTCTGGTTGCAGTGCTAGGTTTGCGGGTGTAGTGTTTGCCATCATTGTTGGTATTAGAATTTTCGGTGCTTTAATCTATGTTATGTGTAAGTATACTTAGGTACTAGGAATTAAGTTTACGTTTATTGGAAGAGGTACCTAAACGTGGAGGAGGGGTGTAGGGTAATTTTATTATAAATCTGTTTACCACTGAATGGTACTTATGGTGACTTGGGAAATTAGAGTCTACTGAATCTCAATTTAGCAGATATTTCCCCTGTATATTTGTAAACATGTTACCTACCTTTCTACTATCATTAATAACGGTAATAATACTTCTGTATTTAAATTTATACTGGCTCGTGATAGTTTTCTTTTAAGTGTCGAGGTGATGTTTCAAGTAAAGAACGCACACGAGGTAATGCGATGAATATTTCAGAAATAGATGCTAAGAATTTTATTTTCAACTGACGATACCAGAGTATGTTAGTCATACAGAGGTTGAAATCAATTGATAGTGAAATATACATTCCTTACTTATGTATTCCACGCAAGGTAATCCTGTTTCTCCAAAGTCCATTGCATTGCCGGTGGGTATTTTAATAGTGAGTTACTAATGGTTTTCTATCGATGCCTCCGATTATACCAAGTGGTATTTAAACACCGTATTGAATATAAATGTAGCTTATATTTCACCTGTAAAGGTGTAATCTTGCTAGTTACCTCATTATTATTAATAATAACGGTAATAATACTACTTTTTTAAAATTTATATATCTATATATATGTGTGTGTGTGTTTTTGTGTGTGTGTATGCGTGCGTGCATGTGTGAGTATGTGTCTATGTATGTATATGTCTGTGTGTGAGTGTACATGTGTGAGTGTGTATGGGTGTCTGTCTGTCTGTATGTATGTATGTATTTATGTATACACATGCAATGTCATAACTCATTAACTAATACGCCTGATACATATTGCGTGGCTTTTATTTCTGCTACCCATTAGATGGAGATTTTGATCTTATTTTATTGATAATTAGGTTTATTAATTATCTTTTTATCTTCCCATTATGACGCAAGTCTCGCTTGTCTTACATTTACAGTCGACCTCTTGGATAATATTTCTAGAATAGTTTGCCACTAAAACTGTTGTTTTGACTAATTAATATTTGGTTTAATGATTCATTAAGCGTATTTTTGTAGATCTAAAGAATTATTAGCTACATCTCATTTTGCACATATATGAGAGGCAGGTTAAAAATAATAATTTTTGGCTTCTGCTGTTGCTTTCTCAGTTTTGTAAGAAAGTATTTTTCCTGAAATAAGTTCCAATCTAATGCAATAACTCACATAACTCTCACCTTTATTGGAAGTTACCTTAACCGGAAATATATTGGATATTGTGCTACTTACATTGAAAAACTAAATGCTTTTTTAAAAAATATATTGTAAGAGTGGTTAAGATGTTCAATTATGTTTAGTGATTAAATTATGCCACAGTAATTTTGATTGTAATACAAAAGACAAGTTGATCAATTTTGAGAATAAAAAGTAAACTACTTTTTGGGTTTTTTCCTCTTTGCTTTCATAGAAGAGTACAAATGACATCTCTATATATTCTAACTTACTCAGACTAAAATATGTTGTAATATGAAATTATGTCCCAAACAACTCATATATAACATCTGTCCTATAACCATCCTACCAACTGTAGTGACATCCAGTCTTTCCCACGCATGTGTAGCCGTGGTGAAAAGCAGAAAAGGAAATATATTCATTTATGTAACACTGACGATTCAACTTACTGCAGCTTGGACATCGCGCGTATGCATTGTCCTGCAGTCTGTATGACAATAAAATGATTTTTTAAATGCCATTACATCTTGGCACTGGTTGGTAATTATCACGTGATCCAACTTTATTTTATTTTCAGTTGGCATTAGTGGGACGTGAAGAGAGCTAAGTACCAGTGGATGGTTAATTAGTTGCCACTTCCCCATTTGTCGATGTTTGGTGGTCATTCTGATGTGAACTCTGAGGGATCCAACGTGATATTGTTAGAAATCTTTTTAACAAATAAGATTAAAATTTACTTTGAATGGAGCAATTTTCTTTTTCTCCTTTGAGGACAGTTTTTTTTAATATTGGAAACAATATATATATATGTGTGTGTGTGTGTGTGTGTGTGTTTACATCACTAAATATGTACATCTCCTCTGACTTTCTGACCTGTAATATACAGTGCTCATTGGTACATTTGTTTTCAACTCCACAGACCAACAGTTTAGAAAATATTGAGAAATAGAGGTTTTGTATGAGTATGTGCTCTGGCCGACTCTAATATTAAAGATATTCTTTTTTCTGTCCATTAGCATTTATTTGGATGACATATTTGAAAATGAAAATAGCATTAAAAAAAGTTTTGTAAAACGAGTTTTCTTTTACAGAACATGAATCACATAATGGTTGGCAATGAATATTTCTTTGAAATCACTCGAAGAACGACTATTACAACATCAGCAACATATTTGTGATTGTGGTGATGGAACCAATATCTTAGATACAAAAACTATTCCACGAAAACGTTGGCCACAGAAAGAATACTGTTCAAGCAGTGTTAATCACGAGGTGTTATAGAAATACATTTTGAAATTATAGAACTTTCATTCTACTAGAATTTACTTAAAATATCTTTTATTTTTTGTTTATCATTTCTAAATTTTTATTACTTTTTTCATGTTCCCAACGACCATAAACTTTCATTTACACTACAAATATCATTTAATATTATTTCACTCAATATTCTAATATTTCTAGTACTATTATAACCAGGTGAGTCCTAAAACTCCCTTCACCTCTAGTCTATCACGCTCAAGTAATTTGACGTCTTTATAACCATCCTAACCCCTTCTCTCCTACCCTTGACATCTAAAGTCTACGGCAAACACTGGTGGTCAGCAATAGGATGAAAATATCAGACATCTGCTACTTTTCTTCTCTCTATGTGTATACATCCCCTAAACACTTTAGACAAACATGCGCTGACAATTGCATATCTACTCAGCTGCATCTACATCTTTCCTTCAAACGTTAGCAAATTATTCCTACTCAATTCTAACTCACATTCTATTCAAAAATGAAACTGGTAACTTCAATTATCCTTTGCCATGGTTTATTATCAAATATTAACCCTTGGAACGGCATACCGACTTTCTGGTTTACACCCCATTTGCCTTAAACGTTAAGGGCTTAGCCGAAACATTTTTTCAAATAATAGACTCTAACTTCCCACGTCACTCTAAGTACCATATCGATTTCGCTCTTATCCTTCCTCACTTCGGACAAAGAGGAAAGTATTAATACCATTGATAGCAGATATTTCTTCATTGTTATAATTTTATGACTTCTCTCTCTCCAAAGACAGTATATTTAGCTTAAGAAATTCCACATACAGTGTCGCGGTCCAAATGCTTAGGTATTCTCGAAACAGTGGTAAGAGACTCTGACTGTTTATATTTTCTATCTAAATTAAATGTTTTTCTGAGTGAATCCAAATATTTGGCTTTCCGATTTGTTTTTATTTTAATCCGTATTCATTCGGTCAAGAAGAAGTCACTTCTAGTTGCCTTCTATAGGCAGTGCCAACACCACAATTTTCAAATGCAGTTCCAGATTAAGTTTTAGTGATAAACCAAAATGTGCACTTATAGAACATATCTATTATATTACATCAGCTGTCCAAATCTCTTTGTATATTATTTCTATCTATCTATTTATCTATCTATCTATCCGTCTGTCTATCTTCCTTTCTCTCTATACACAGATATGCATATATATATATATATATATATATATATCTTAAACACTCTTTCAGATACAAAAAAAAACACACAAACACTCTCCCTCTCTCTCACATTCTGCCGATTCCTCACCCTCTTATACTATTTTATATCTCTCCCCAGCCCAATAATACTATAAAAAGAGACAAAATTCCTGCAAAAGTTCAATTTGACAACTCTACTAGAGTGGACGAAAGCGTAACATACTAATAAATATCTGTAAATATAAAACCATCCAGATTTCTGAGTACCCCATGTCTTCTAATATATAATACCTGTACATCATCTCCAAACCTTCCAATATATATATATATATATATATATATATATATATATATATATATATATATATATATATATATATATATATATATATAAAGCTTTATTACCTGGATCGAAGAAATCAAGGCATATAAACTCATAAGACGCCAAAGCTCATATTGAAATAAACAACATTAAATATACCAAGTGTTGGTAGGATATCGTAGATATGCAAGTACCAACTACAATCTAAGCCATAGGTGCAATTCAAGGGTGGGTACTTTGTGTGGTGTAGGTATAGAAAGTAAACACAAATTGCCAAATATATAGATACGTATATGCATATATATGTATATCGGTTTATCTATCTATCTCTCTTTACACACACACACACACACCACACACACACACACACACACACATATATATATATATAATATATATATATATATATATATATATATATATATATATATATATAAAATTTTGTTAGACTTTGTTTTCGTTATTTGTTCCTTCTGTCTTGCATATTTGAATTACAGGGATATGTCGTATGTGAAGTCCCATTTCTAGAAAATAGAAATAAACAATCTCTGACTGCTATTTCTAATTTTTTCGGTATGCGGCTAAGCAACCTGTTGCCTGCCTCTTTTATTTATATACAATATATATATACTGAACTTTATAGACGTTCCTACCGTTAATAGTTATATTTACATGCCGAAAGCTACCAGTAAATAATTGTTGTTTTTTTTAAAACCATTAAAGATATTATTTACTCTTATTATATTACTATATATATATATATACATATATATATATATATATATATGTCTGGGTGTTTGTGTGTGTGTGTGTATACGTATATATGTATGTATGTATATAAGTTAGTCCAAAAATATTTGTTGAGTAAAAATATTATATCCACTACAGTTAGCTTCGGTGAAAATTCTAGGCCTTGGTGACAATTGTCAAACCATCGGCAGTCATCCAGGTTCATCTTCTGGTAGACAGATAAACTCATTTGTTAGTATTTGACTACCTTCCCTGCCGAGGTTTGTATAAAACGTGAACACAGAAATGACTGTAGATATAAATTCCTAAATAGAACAACGTTTAGCACTCATTACTGAATGAGTGCGATCCGCCGCCAGGTTCAAATAAATATTTTGCGTGTTCAGCAGGCTTCTCATAGAAACAAATTATTAAATCAGTTCAAATGCATTTATCTTTTCCATATTTGATCTGTAAAAGATCGTTTAGAATTCATCAGCACCCCAGATTGATGATAGCCAAATAGCTACAAATGCATTTATCGATATCGCAAGAGGAACTGCGTAGTGCCTAATGGTGTTTTGACACGTTATTGCATAAATCGAGAATGTCCTTCATGACTAGCCGCAAATTAAAAGTCTCTCCTTACAAGTCACATATGACAACTAGATACGTTACCTGATTTCAGAACAAGTAGTTCAAGATAATATGCAGCCGTTCTAGACTACGAAGTATTTGGTGGAGTTTGTTATTGTGTCAGAGATCAAGGCTAAATCATCAACATATTCTACATTACTCATTTTTTCGGGGACCGATATCTTTTCACGAATCTGAAGAAGAGATTGCTTAGATTGTCAAGTGATATTCTGTGAACATAATTCAGATTGATCACAAATATAAAAAGTGCCGGTGCGTTGCCTTTGAGAATTCTGGATTTGACGTCAAAGAAATTTGTTACATCGTTTGGAGACTTCACCATTGATTGGGTGACGTTATAGAGCATCATAACTACTGCTGTTGTTTCCCCAGGAATACCATTAGCCTATAGTATTTTTTCCAATTTACCACGACGGATGGAATCAATAGCCTTTAAAATATCAGCGAACAATAATACTGATCAGATCATCGGAGCAGATCATCAGTACACAACATACGTAGATCAATTCAGCAAAGACACTGAACGTCTTCCCCAAGACATCGGTGAGTTTTAAACTTCTCAGCAATCTCGACCAGATGAAAAGATAATGGTGATTTCAGAATACTGCTCAATGTGTATAATACATAATTAAGTCGAACCTGACGGCTTATCACAAGTAGTTGGTAAATACCTTTTATTTATAGTCCTTTTATTTATAGGAAACTGTAGCTTTCAATATCATCTCAGTTTTATCTTACTTGAGTGGTTCCTAGGACTGATTATAGATAGCCATCAAGGAATAAATTCATCAATCTACCAGAATGCGTCTCCAAATATCTGATGGTGCTCAGACATATATTGACTAAGCGAGAAATTTCGCATAGCAACCCGAAGCGAAAATAGTATTTTTACAGGACAAATATAATAGGAACATATTTGAACTCGTTTTAAAAACTGTAGATTTTTCAACTCTGCTTATCGTGAATAATATATAGTATATGTGAAACAAAATGATATGTTATAATATAATATAATAGCCACATTATGCTGGAAAATAGCCTTTATTCTAAAGAATTGTTACGGAATGACTCTCTCTGAGATTTATCAGTGATATATATATATATATATATATATATATATATATATATATATATATATATATGTAAAAGTAAATAAATGGCACAACGAAGCACCGATATTTACTGGAAAGTAGCGAACGTAATAAATACGACGCTAATGTATAGCTTCACTGCGTATGTACTAGTAAAGATGCGTGTGTGCAACAAACATGAAAAAAATTGTCTTACCTCTAGGAAGAACATCTGAAAATGAAAAACCTAGAAACGGATAATGCAATACCGGTTTCAGACTCTTCAAAATACGTTTGGCAACGTATATTTAATTTGTCTTCATTAGCTGCATATACCTCGCCAACATATATATATATGCACCCTCACACGCATATATATTTAAATATATTCCGTCTTCCGTCTTTCATTTGCCATATATATATATATATATTTGCAACACGAAGAAGTGTAGCATTCTATGTATTCATTGATTGATGTTCTTAGAAAACATTAAAACTCTAATTTCGTGAGGCCATATTTGAATACATGATGAAATTGATATCCCTATTCTTTATAGGTTTCTCTGATTGCACTTAAGATTACATAACCTTGCTTGTATTTCACTTTTCAGAAGACGCCCGAAACATGCTAGTTTTGGATAGACTGAATTTCTAAAATATATATTACTTAATCAAGTTGCTTGACTAAATCTTCATTTAAACGAGCAGGCATGGGGGGTCTAATATATCCCAATTGCAATTAAGCTCTATTATATAAGAATTTGTAGCTACTTAGTCGCTACAGTATTCAACAGGTCCGTTCTAAAATATAATCAATCTACCTTTTTTGCTGATGAAAAATTTGTGTATTTGTGTGTGTGTGTTGGAAGTGGAATTAACGTTTGACCTGTCAATATGTACAATGATTCACACCTGTCAATTTTACGGCTTTTTTAACATATACACTACACAATCCAATATACAATGCTTTACCTCCAGATATGCAATGTGTTAAAATTAATGGGAATTTTTTCTCCACACTGCCCACATGTATCCTATATTGTTTTAATGAAACACACATGCACTGTATGCAACTAGCTTATAATGCGATTTCGTTCTTCGCCATGTGGAGACATTTTACTGCTTTCGTACGAAAAATCATATTCCTGTGATGTAAAACAACTGCAAATGAGGAAAATATATCACCTGCAAGAATTCAATGCTTGTTACAATTTATATCTAAGTGAGAGAAATATTTCTAACGAGTAAATTTTGTTTCAAATACATTTCGAATTTTTTGAGAGGCGAATTTTTGAGAGTTAGACTCCTGATCATGAAAATCAACTTAAATATATTGACTTAAAATTTTGGAACACGGCCAGCAATTTCAAGGGATGGTATAAGTCGATTAGAAAGACCCCAGGACTCGACGGGCATTTACTTCAACAACGCGGATAGGATGAAAGGCAAAGTCGATCCTGACGGAATTTGACCTGAGAACGTGAATACGGAAGAAATGCCGTTAAGCAGTTCACCTGGTGTGCTAACGATTCTGCTAGATCGCCACCATTTAATAAGGTCCTCTACTATATAGCTTGGCCATATGCTATCAAAATATATTTTTCATATTGTTTGACAAATGATTCACAACGAAGTTTTCCAAGAGTTGTTCATGATTTTCAAACTACTTTAAAATATCTGCAAAGGAGACAAAAATTTAAATATATTTTGTTGTTAATACGAGTGGAACATAAATATATTCTGGTAATATTGTGTACATTTGTAATGCTTTTCTACGGCGTTTACATGTCATTCGCATCGCTTGTTTGTTTTTGTTTTTTTTTTTTTGAAGAAATAATATTTCACCGGAATTATTAAATAGAAATTTGAAAATGGTTTGGCATATCTTCGTAGTCTTCACATGTCAGGAATCTTAATCATAACAGTTGCCATGAATGGTTAGTAAACTTCATCTCTGAACAAACCTGAGAGTAATGAAATCTAAGGAAAGAAAAAGGAAATAATATATTTCATTATGTTCTATCTTTTTGCCACACCTCACCGACTCTCTTCAATAAAAATAAGAAGACACAAAATATATTCTAAATCCTCCTAACCCAATGTTACCGCGCTGAAGAGAAATGTCACTTTGACATTATTAATAAACATTATTAATTGACTGCTACTTATTTGACATCACTGAAATGGTGTCTTAACCAAGACAGATTGGAACATATAACGTAATGAGATGGAACAAGATATTTTATTATGTGATCTACCGATTCTATCAAGTTGAGATGATAGCAGTGGAAAGAAACAATCAAAACATTTGGTTTGTTCTAAAGTACTTAGTTCTAAAGGATATCATAAGTGTTACATTTATGGAAATTGCATAGAAAATCAAAACACGATGTGGTGTGGAGGGTAATATGTAATTGAAAGAAATGTGATATAGCTTTCTTTTTTCTTTTTTTTATATTACTGGTGCCATCTTAAACTATAGTGTAAATTCATTAAAGTGTATTAGTTATGCATGTTTTAGATAGATCGGTTAGTAACTTTTAAATTAGGAGAAATGCGTAAAATACATAAGAGAACTGCATGAAATAGATTAACTTCAAAGTATATGCGATGACGTCAATTTAAATGGTTGAAGAAAAGTGGAGTAAGCAAATGAAAAATTAATGTAAGGTGTTTCGAAGAAGGAAAAAGTTTCACTTAATATGGAAGTATCAAATTCGTGGGTAAAATAGGGAGACAGGGATTTAAGAGGAATTAGTAGATATGAGACAAGAATGGAAACTTGTATAATTTAATAGAGAGAAAATAAAGTGTGCATGTGCATATGTGTGTAAAGAGGGAGCGAGTGACAGTCTAGTTAAAATATTATTAATGTGATACAGATATAGAATCAAATTTATGCGGCTTGTGAGAAAAGTTTCTGTGGAAAACAGACTAACATTACAAATCGCGAACTGGTGAGACAACTGATTGGGACGAGAGAATGATAGGAAGGTGCGAATCGCTTTCGCATACTGTAATACATGCTTTGGCTATAAAATCTTGCAGAAGTACAGAATAAATACAATAGAAAAAGAGGTTCGTTACCCAATCTTAAAATATTAATTTTACTTTCTTGGCACAAGGTCAGTAATTTCGAGAGCGGGGGGTAACTCGATTGGCTCAATCCCAGGATTCAACTGGTACTTATTTTATCGACCCTGAAAGGATGAAGGGCAGAGTCATCTTCGGCGGAATATGGGCTCAGAACGTGCAGACGAATAAAATGCAGCTAAGCATTTCACCCGGTATGCTAACGATTTTGCCAACTCGCCGCCTTGCTCATATTTAAATCATTACTAGATTCCTGAGTAACTAACACTCTGCTAGAGGAAATGGCAACAGAAATAATGAATGTTATTTTCTATTCGAAATGTTGGGGGAGGGGTCCAGTCGATTAGATCAACTCTAGTACGCAAAAGATACTTAATCTATCGACCCCGATAGGATGAAAGGTAAAGTGAACCTCGGAGGAATTAGCACTCAGAATGTAAAGGCAGACGGAATACCGCTAAGCATTGTCGCCCGAGGTGCTAATGATTCTTATTTCTTTATTGCTCACAAGGGGCTAAACATAGAAGGGACAAACAAGAATAGCCAAAGGGATTAAGTCGATTGCATCGACCCCAGTACGTAACTGGTACTTAATTTATCTACCCTGAAAGGATGAAAGGCTAAGTTGATCTCGGCGGAATTTGAACTCAGAACATAATGGCAGACGAAATACCTATTCCTATTTCTTTACTACCCAGAAGTGGCTAAACACAGAGGGAGCAAAGAAGGACAGACAAACGGATTAAGTCGATTATTTCGACCTCAGTGCGTAACTGGTACTCATTTAATCAACCCCGAAAGGATTAAAAGCAAAGTCAACCTCGGCGGAATTTGAACTCAGAACGTAGCGTCACACGAAATACTGCTAAGCATTTCGCCCGGCGTGCTAACGATTCTGCCAGCTTGCCGCCTTAGAAATACTGAATATTGTGTAAACAAATATACCCAAAATTCTACTGAGTTATTGAAAAATAATTTGTGTTGGTGGAGATATATTAAATAATGTAGGGTCTGTGTCATGATATATAATTACACCATATTCTGCTTTCTAAACAGTATACTATGATGTGATATCTGTCCTGCACGTTAAGGAACATTAATTTATGTTTTCGCAAATCAGTCAGTGATTAGGGTCTGCCATATTATTACTTGTTTTTAATCTATTATTTCATTTTCTTTAAAAGTGGTTTCACAAATACAACCCAACGAACAAACTTTCAGTTAATTTTGTTAAACATGTTTGTGTCTAACATCACGCGTCAGGGAAAATACTTACTCTCGGAACTCATCAATCTTACGGTAATACGTTCAGCTTTGCACACATCAACACAGCATCGTATCTCAGAAAAATATCTAAAGTAACATGATTTCGTATAAGTTTCTTACTGATGCACACATCCAGGACTCATATGTTCATTTTCTTTTCTTCCGCACATGGATAATATAAATGTTTTCTTTTTTTCCCCTTCCTATACTTTAACCCTTGCGGATAGCTTTTAACAAATTTATTTACGTTTTCCTCATTCAGACATCGTGCTGTATACATATACATACATACCACACACACACACACACACACACACATATATATATATATATATATATATATATATATATATATATATATATATATATACGCGCGCGTGTGTGTGTGTATGTATGCATATAGATATATATAAGCATATATATGTGCTTGTGTAGCTGTATCTATGATGTTTATGTCGCTTGGTGTATTGTAAGAAATCTTTTAATGCTTTTACGCTTATGTACCTGTGTAAATAAAAAATGGAACGCATACACTTATTGTATGTTTTCGCATGTGCGTATATGTACTTAAGCGTATAAGTGATAGAAATAAATGTGCGCATCTGAAAATATAAATTTAAAATGTGTATCTATAGTGAAAGGAGAAGGATTTTATGTCTTGGAAAAAGGCGTAGTATACAGTGTTGGCAGGACATCTGTGGCAGGATGTTTGAAACTCATCAAATGCAGAACAATCCCTTCGTATGATGTAAGAAACGAGGCACAACAAATACGTAAGTTATATTTTCAAAAAGGGCTGAGTATCATAAGATAAAGAATAATGTTGACAATTTGTTTTCTTCATATCTTTAACTAATAGTACATGCAAAGCTCCTAGGATGAAAGTGGGCTGACTATAAAAAAGTGATGTTAGATCTGTGAAATGTGCACGCATTAATTTCAACCATTCTTATTAATAACCGAATTGTTTTTTGTTTTTGCTTTCTTTCTCGGGTAAACTGACATATGACTTTTTAAAGGAGACTTCAAAAAGAACTACTGGCCACTTCTTTTGAAAATCGTGAAAATTTGGCATCTTGGTGTTATTAATACCTTGAGATAGAGTGTTTTATGCCCACTGACATTCATACTGACATGGTTGCTACTTTAACGGATGATACTCCAGTTTATCAACAGTGCAAAAGCTGATTGCTGAATTTAGGTGAGGGAGGATATTTCATCATGAAGATGATCTAAAGCTTAGATTCTCTTCAAGTGCCACCACCAAGGTAAACACTGATTGTGTTCAGTACATAGTGGTGGCTGGCATACGATTGACTATAAATCAAACAGCCAACGTTATTAGCATATCTCGTGAGAGAGTTGAGCATTTTCTGCACATTGAACTCGTCATGACAAAGGAGGGTGCAACATCTTCTGATGCCTTATCTGATGCCTAGTTCGATCATATCATGGGAAAATCTGACAATGAGATATATTCAGTTGCTTTTCTTGAACGCTTCCTGTGTATAAGTCTCATCACTTTCAGCCACAGACAAAGTTACAATCCATGTAATGGAAACACACCTACTCACATGCTCCAAGCAAGGTCAAATTCAACTGTAGGGAAAGTGATGGCCTCAGTTTTGGAAGATGAAAAGACATAGTGTTAGTTGTCTATCTTCAAAAGTGCCACACCTTCAAAAGAGAGTATTATGCTAAATGGCTGAGGCATTTACGAAAGTCTATCAGCACCAAACGCCCTGGAAACCCGAAAAAAGGTGTCTTAGTTTATACGGAGGATGCTCCAACAAACAAGTATTTGCTTTCAATAGCCGCTGTACGGACTGCGGCATTGAACTGTTTGATCAGCACACCTGTACAGCTGATTGGCGACATCTGACTTACATCTGTTTCCCGAAACGAAAAAAACACAGCATCATATCTGCTGTTGATGATTTCTTTTACTAACATGATGAAAGCTTTTGCACTAATGTGAACCAAGTACTGCGACACCGATGAAAGAAAGGTGTGGTGGCAAGGGAAACTATATTGACAATAGAAACTTTATTTTGGTTATGAATTTTGGGTTTATAAACTTTTCAGCCCTTAAGCTATTCTTTATTTCTTTATGGAAGTTAGCCAATCTGCTCAAAATAACAATCAAATATTTATCCACGTGGCCACATAAAGAAGCTCTTAACCACACCCATGTGACAGACACTCACTGGCATACTTATACCAGTATTTGTACCAACACGCAACTTTGTATATTTTTCAAATTTAATGTGGGCTACAATTAACAAATTGTTTCGCTCTCTGAAATATCCAACAGTATAGCGATTAATTTGTCCAAATATATAAAATGTATCCTTGTGTCTCATTCAGAGCTAAATGATTCAACACATCAAATGTCCGAATATGTGGTTCAATAACAACAAATCTGCGTACAGTAATAATGGGATGATCCGCAGAAAACGGTTTCAGATGCAATTTCAAATAATTCTGATGAACGAGCATTTATATAGTTCACAGAACATAGAGAAGACCAGAAGTGACACAGGCTGAACTTAAGACAGCTAACATATATCGATGAATCACCACAACCTATGGTAATGTGTTATCAAATTAGTCTCTGTTGTATCAAGCTTACTCCTTGTTACGGAAACCTATATAAATGAAAATATATCAAAATATGTCTTGACTGGTGTATCGAATCAAAGAATGACAATATATCTGTAACACTAAATGCAGAAATCAAAATACAGAATCAAAATTTAGGAGTAGAAGTAACCCGAACGTAGAAACTGTAACACATATAATAAAACTGTGACACATAATTGTAGTGAAATTCACAATGGAATGATTTAGACAGGCATATAGTATTAAGCATACAAAAAGGATCTCTCGAAATAGCAGCAATATTAAGAATAATTAAAAATAAAAATGAAAGAAAGCAAGTTTTGTTGTGTAAACAACAAGTGTGAGATGAAAAACTTGGTTTCTCTGGCAATAGGTAGAATAGACCTACTTGTCATTGTGAAGCCGTATAATAACAGATAAATACATATATTTTTTAAATATACATACGAATTTAAGATGTATTGCTGAGTAAACGAAAATGTAAATCTTGATGCGGAAACATAGAAGGTAGATAAACTGGAGGTTTGCATTGTATTGAATTTGTTTCAACGTTGATGAAAATAATGCAAAAGTAAACCAAAATACGTCAATAGAAATAAATACCACAATATCCGGTGGGTTTTCAATGCAAATTGGCAACATAATTGCAGCACACTGACCAGATATTATAATAAATGTAAAGGAAAGTGAAATGCACATTCCTGTACATAATTGGAAAAATTGAGAAAGAAAATACTGTAACACTAAAATAGCAAAATCAAGGTGGGAAAAGAAAATTAGTGTATGTATGTGGGGGGGGGGCGCATGAGTACATGTATGCGTGTATGTATATATAAGTAATTGCATATATGTATATACATATATGGATTTGTCGAAGAAGGAACAGAGTTACTTTATTTAGCAAGTGAATGTCGTTAACTTGATGGTAATGGGAGTGCAGAATACAGCATTGCATCTAGTATTTAGATGAGAGAAAACGTTGAAATTGCATGCTGGATAGTGGATTTGCGGTATACTGTCATTTTCAATTCTGCAAAATACCGTTTACAAATTCCTTGGTGTTAAAGAATCTATTCAGTAAATTTCAAGACATTAACCTTTCATGCATCAATGTGGGAGTGGTATATCTTAGCAACAAAAGAAAATAAAGAAATAAATAAGAAAATTGGTTGACAAAGCAAAAAAGAAGATGAAGCAGGAGGAGGAGAAGAAGAATGATAAGAAGAAGGAGGGGGAGCAGGAGGAGGAGAAGAAGAAGAAGAAGAAGAAGAAGAAGGATGAGGAAACTTGGAAAGAATATTGCTCCTCGATTATCGAAGCAAAATATGACGCAAGGTTCTACAAATCTAAACTCGAAAACCACTCGCCAAAATTTCGTTTCCCTGGTTTTTATTAGGTTTTTATTACGAAAAGAAAAAAAATCGAAGACCACTTTCAAGGATGAAAAAGTCAAATAGAGTGATTTTCTCGCTGCAAACCAATACCTGACTGTTTATACCACACGCAGTGCGCCAAGCACATTTGCTTAAATCAAATTGAATGAAACTATGGCAAAGAATTCTACAGCAGAGTACTGCTTTGTACCTCATTCGTTCGTATCTATGGAAAATATTGACATCTAATTTTTGTAAAGTACATCCAAATAAAATAAACAACTATATTTATAAACAAGCCTTGGTGAAAAGCGTCATTGTTTTATTTTATAAATGTTAAGATATCCATGCTTTCCTTTCCTTATCTGTTTTTGTTTTGTTTTCTTTTTTTGTCCACAGTTAACACAATATCAGTTCATTTGTTGGCACCAGTCCAAATATTTCTCTCCATATGGCTTCATCTCTAAGAAGACTCAGTTTGTTATTTGACCAGGGACCGAGACAAAGCCTCATCAAATCACACCCTGGCAACATAGAGGAAGAAAGCGGCGCCAAGGAAAGGCGTGTAGGTTATAGTTCAACTACATGATCATATCTGATTTGACACTAAAACGTAACAGCAACTTCCATGAGATCGATTATGTGTAGTATGAATTATGTAAGAATATTTTTAAAATATATCCAACAAACTTTTGTAGTTATCTTGAGGGAAATACATTCAGAAATAATTGTATTTCTTCGCCAATTCCTCAGAAAATGGTTTTGTATGAATAATTCTATGTATGCACAGCTGTACCAATTCCATTGTTTAGCCATCATGTTGGAATCAACGTGTAGCTGTACATTTGTTATTTCTCCAACAATTTTTTTTTTGGCTGCTTCCTTTGATTACAACAGATATCTCTATGGATTTTGGTTTTCATTTTAGGACAGTAGTTGCTATTTGCGAAATTGTTTCGTTTCCAGTACACAAATATTCATATTTCCAATTACAAGCTCTGTTATCAACTCCCACTGCCACACACAAATATTAGAGGAAATTTTTGCTACCATGTCAGAAATAACAATTAAGAGAGAGAGAGGGAGAGGGAGAGGAAATACATAACATTGAAGCAGTACTCCTCATATTTCATACAAGGTTGAGCAAATCTAACTAACGGTTGAGAAAGGAAACTTAAGCAAACAAACATCATGCAGCACTACAATAGACAAAAACTAAGAAAGCAACCACAAAATCAATAACTATAAAACTACACCTTCCACTTTAGACGAAAGACCTGAGATTTAAGGGGAGGAAGTTAATTGAAAACAGAATTTATTACTTAATTGGGACGTTATTTTATTGACTGTGGAAGGGTAAAAAGCAGCGTTAACCTCGGTGGTCAGAATAGTCCTTGTAATATAAACAACTGGAATAAAGATTATGTGGCTTGTTATTCGACTAATGAAACTTTTTTTCCAATTTATTGCTTCCCGAAAATCACCAAAAAACGCGTGCTTATTTTATCGAAGCTGAAATGAGAAAGGCAAAGTCGACCTGCGTGCAAAATTAAACTCAGATCATAAAGAGCTAGAAGAAATCTTGTTAAGCATTTTTTCCTACGTACTCACAGTCCAACCAGCTCGCCTCCTTAATAATCTGCTGGACTTTATGCAAAAGATCGGAAATTAGAGGCGCGTCAACTGATATTTATTTCATCAACCACGAAAGGATCAATGTCGACTTTGTTGATACCCAATGCAATTTAAGTAGATCAGCAAGAGTAAAAGCTCAATTATTATTTATTGATACACACGCACACAAACATATATATATATATATATATATATATATATATATATATATATATATATATATAGAGAGAGAGAGAGAGAGAGAGAGAGAGAGAGAGAGAGAGCTTTCCAGTGAGACGAATGTGAGTTGAAAGTATTTGATTAATAACTAACTTTAATCATGACTCTAACAGAAAACACACCTCTATCTGAAATCTAAACTCTAAAATAGTGTAGATAGTTTGGGAAAATAAGGACGCTGTACACGGGAGTAGAATTTTATTCTACTCCTCGTTTGGAAAATCTACTGACCATTAGAATTTATAGAAACAGATGTAATTTGGCTAGACTGCATATTAATATACTCAGCATAATATCCACCTGTACTGTTAGGTTTAAAACAAAAATTAGTCATTTAGTTGATGCACTCAGATAATATTTCAAAGTCAATTTAGCAAATATATTGAAAGGGCAAAACAGGATTTACCTGTAATTGAACAGTTTAAACCTATGTCCTACAAATATATTTTAAGAATTAAACAAACAAAATCTATAATTATATCAAAAATATTGAAACAGAAATATTTGTTTCAAATTTCGGCTGAAGGTCAAATTACATCGACCCCAGTGCTCAACTGATACTTAATTTATCGACCCCGCAAGGATGAAAGGCAGAGACAAACTCGGCGGAATTTGAGTTCAAAGCCTATAGACAGACGATTTTGCAAGTTCAACATCTTAAGTGGAAAGAGAAGCATTAAAACGAAGAAAATTACTAGTAACCCGCCAGAGTATTCCATGAAACAGTGATCTCGTCACAGCAGAATGTATTCGCAAAAGCAAACGACACGCTCTACAACGTAAGGGAAACAGAGTTGCATTAAATACGGAACAAACAAATCTAAAACGGACAATACTAGTGGATTAACCTTTTGGAATAGACATCATCCATAACCTGCTCTCTATTCTGCCAAAGGTTTATGGCGTTGAAATTTTTTCTAAGCTCTAAAACATCATCTGGGTACTATTATTTTGTTGTACATGTTATTTCTGCCGTGCTCTGTATGGTTAATGTTAAGTGTATTTCTGATTATGTGGATAGAGCATCTATTTCTGGAAAAAAATTGCCATGCTTCAGATGTATTGACTATATACATTCGTTTGTTTTTTCATACTTAGCAGCTATGAAGGTGTTAGAATTTCCTTCTTTATTTTTTCTGTACTTAAGTGTCTAATGCAATTGCACTTGTTTTACATACCATCTCACGCTGCAAAAATATTTTCCTCTATTCTGCATAAAGATATTCATACAAAGCGTGTCAGATTTTCAGTGATGTAGCATAAATTTTGTCAATAGTTATATTTTATTTTTTCTTATATACTAATATATTATATATCTTGCATGCTTCACTTTAAATATTGCAGAGCTCAATAATGTCCAAGAATTTGTAATTGAACTGAAACTGGTGCGATTCTCTGGGATATATAACTACATACACACAAGGTGTTTAAAGCAGACCGACAAGATACGTATAAAAGATAAATGACTCAGGACCTGTAAACTAATTTATATATCGTTCGCAAATAATGACATTTCGATAAACATGTATGAAACACCATTTCAATGAAAATATTGGTACTAATGAAAATTTTCTTCACAATCGTAAGATGAAAGTTAGTTATAAGTATAATTTGGAAACAGAAACACAGAAGTGTCTAACTCACCTTACAGTGAAGGAATTCAAAGAGCTGCGATGTTATGAGTTGTTAACAACCTGCAGATGTGTATACAAGATGAAAAGTTTAGGTTTTAGAAATACATGCTCTGGTATGAAAGAGAAACATACAACAACAGCAGTAGCAACAATAACAACAACAACAATAATAATAATAATGATAATAATAATAATAATAATAATCATTATTATTATCATCATCTTCATTATTATTATCTTTATTATTATTATTATTATTATTATTATTATTTTATTATTATTATTATTATTATTATTATTAGTAGTAGTAGTAGTGTAGTAGTAGTAGTAGTAGTAGTAGTAGTAGTAGTAGTAGTAGTAGTAGTAGTAGTAGTTCATTTATTGGTCACTAGGGTCGATATATACGGGACAATACAGCAGACTAGGACAGTGGGGATTTTACACAAAATACGAATACACAATAAAAACAATAATAATAATATCAAACAAAAAGATTATAACAATGAAAGTTCCCCAATAAGGAGTTAACCACCTCGAGTTGTCTCAGGTATCAACTAAACCTGAACCACTCGTCGCCTCGAGGTCATCAGGGAAGGGCTCCATTCTCCCTCTCAAATTCCCTAGCCTACAGACAAATTATTAGAGCAGGTTCACTCATACGGGTTATCTTCGCTACATTCATCCATCTTTTCGCAAATGTACTGGGAGGCAGCACTTCTTTTTCCACCTTCATCTTCCTTTCCAAATGCAATTTGAAAAAGTTGATAAGTGGTTGACCCAAGACTGCAGCTCACTCAAGGAGACGAGCTGGGAAAAGGCCTGTTTGACAAATGGCAACCACACTGGTTCACCGTTTAGACAGAATATCTGGAGATGCAGCAGCCTCAGCTCCTGTCTGCACTTCATTAGCCACGGCATTCCCAGCCCTCCGCGTAGAAGGTGTTGACAGCAGATGGACCGCCTCACCAATGGAACCTGTCAGCTCTACATGAATTTGAAGAGGAGGCACACGTGTTCCCATCGAACAGCTTTGATCCCCCACGTTTCCTAGAGCATGGGCCTTAGCTCTGAATGCAACCTTTGAGTTTCGCATTGAAGAATTGATCTAATGTCATTCTCACTGCTAGTACGTCGGTTGCAATACCACCACAAATAGTCTCGTCCAGTTTAGCTACTAACCCCCTCCCTTTCTATATTTCCTAACGTATTTATTCGCTAAACCCTATCTTTATTACTCTAATCTCAATTTTGAGAGCCGCACACCACCTGTTGCTGCCGATCCCCCCACCCGACAACGTCTGCTTAACTAATTTGGTAACTTGTCCCCTGTAAGCCTTGATAAAGTCAGTTTTGCACATTTATTGATGCCAAATTGCATCCTGATGTCATCACATAATCATCATCATCATCATCATCATTATTATTATATTATTATTATTATTATCATTATTATTATTATTATTAATATTATTTCATTATTATTATTATCATTATTATTATTATTATTATTATTATTATTATATTATTATTATTATTGCCATGCATAAAATATAGAAAACCATTTCCCTTCTTACAGAAAAAAAGAATTTCTGGATCATGAAATAACTGTCTACCGCACTTGGAGTTGGAACTGATCTTCCAAATGATTGAACGATAAATAACGTGCCTAAGTAGGAGAGAAAATTGAACAAGCAGCATCAGAAAGACCAATGAATCATCTGAAGCAATGACGTAGCATTTAGACTGAAAACGACGAATATTACTTAACAGAAGGAAACTATATTACAGAGGAGTAACTTTAGTTTATTTCGATGATTAAATAAGAGAGATTTGGGTCTAGAACGAGAAAACAAGCAAGATTTGAGAGGAATCGAAATTGAATCATTTAGTAAAGAGACTGAATAAACTATTAATGAAAATCAAAGTTAAGAAAACATAAAAGATGTAAGTGGCCACATATTCTGCACTGCTGCTTTAGCAGTAGAGATTCTTCAGAATTAAAATTCAAGCAAGAAAGAAAAGGAGCAAAGACGTATGGTAGAAGTTTGGGGCTTAAGCATCAAGCTGAACTGCTCAATAGAGTTTTTGGAATGGTAGTTTCTCCATAAGTAGGACAAAATTAGAAAGTGAGGAAGGATCGATAAAATCTAGTCGCAGAGCAAATACAGACTATAAGAGAAATTAACCATCTCCTTAGCGAAAGGGTTATAAATACAATCATGAATGTGTTGGTAAAATGGTATAGTGGAATGTTAAACTATTTTTTTTTAGATTCGAAGTAACGAAAAGTGGTATAAATACGAGCTAGAGGTTGTGCTGATGAATGGTAATTACAGGATTTTATGGTATTCCTCCATGCAGACTGATGATCATACTATTGAAGAAAGGAAACTAATGGGAATAGAATGGTAGATGATAGGAAAAGCGAACAGTGTAAGATTATTAACTCGGTAGTAACATGCGATCGTAGAGTGGACATCAAATAAGTTGATAAAATGAGAAACATCAGGCGTTTACCAGAGAGATAAAGAGTTTGTGGAACACAAGGGAGAAACTTGTTCTCAAGTATTTCAAGTATATTGGAATAGAGAATACACATTGTTGATCTGCACAGAAAAGGAATAGCCTGTACTCTAACAGAATTCTCAGAAAGATTCTTATCAATTTAGAAGACCTGTAACCAAACCTCAGAATGATACCTCTACTAAGTTAATTAGAAGGTAATAGCTATCGCATAACAACAACAACAACATCAACAACAACAACAACAACAACAACAACAACAACAACAATAATGATAATAATAATAATAATATTAATAATAATAATAATAATAATAATAATATCCAGCAAAATGTGGAACCTGAAGACTAAAACAATACCTGTTGTCATAGGTGCCCTGGGAATGATAGCAAAAGGGGCTGATAGCTACCTAACTCAGATACCAGGAAACCCAAAAATGGCAGAAATTCAAAAGATAGTGCTCATGGGAACTGCTCATATCCTACGCAAAATACTTTCTATGTAATCTCAAGGTTTAAAACAAACATAATTTTCGGTTAAAAAAAAACAACTTTTTTTTAGACATTCATTAGTTCAACTCCCCCCACCAAAAAAAAATATATGGCACACTAGGCATAACAACAACATGAACTTCCAACCCTGTTGTCTCTTGAGGTCTCTGGGTGAGACTTGGAGCCAACTTGTACAAATATAAAGCAAAAGTCAAACATAGAATAATAATAATAATAATAATAATAATAATAATAATAATAATAATAATAATAATAATAATAATAATAATGATAATGATAATAATAATAATAATAATAATAATAATAATAATAATACGGGTATAACATGTTTGATAAAAATATAAATCATCTCATTTACATGGATGATTTAAAGCTTTTTGCAAAAATTGACCAACAACTCAATGGCTTACTAGCGATAGTCAAACAATTCAGTGACGACAATTCAGTGACGAATGCAATTCGGCCTCGATAAATGTGCAAAAGCTACCTTTATCAAAGGAAAGATGACAGAAACATCTAACGTTAACCTTGACCAGCAGAATGTCATAAAAGAACTAGACCCAGCGGAGAGCTACAAGTATCTAGGGGTAATTGAAGGGAACTGAATAAGGCATTCAGAGATGAAGGAAAGGATCAGAAGAGAATGTTATCGAAGAGTGAGAGCAATACTCAAGACAGAGCTGAATGCAAGAAACAGGATCGAAGCGATCAACGCATTAGCCATACCAGTCGTGACTTACAGTTTCAATATCGTTAACTGGTCAAATACTGAAATATGTCAGCTCGACAGAAAAATAAGGAAATTGTTGACAATGCATAGAATGCACCACCCTAAGGCAGATACAGAACGATTTTATCTGCCAAGAAAAGAGGGAGGCCGTGGTCTTTTGCAACTGGCAATAACAATGAAGATTGCTACAGTTGGCCTAGACACCTACCTGAAAAAAGTCTGGATGTTAAAACTTGTCTCAAAACATGAAAACAAGAAAGCATCATACTCAGTAATAAAACAGGCAAAGGAATATCTAAGTGAATTCCGAATACAACAAATTTCGGAATTAGAGATAGACATACAAGAAACAAGCACAGAAAAAGCTAGGCGCATGAAAACCCGTGCCAAAACTGCGGCCTTAGATATTCTGAATAATAAATGGCAAGAAAAACCTCTCTATGGCAAATACCCAAAGAGAGCGAATAATGCAGATATTGACAAAGCCCTGACCCATCAATAGCTAATGGCCTCTGGATTAAAATCTGAAACAGAATGGTTTATCATAGCAGCTCAAGATCAATGCCTACCAACAAGAAACTACCAGGCCAACATAATAAAGAACGGCAATAGCCCAACACGTCGTGTATGCCGCCAACAAAATGAAACCATTGATCATGTTGTCTCCAAATGCAGTCTTCTAGCGCCTACAGAGTACCTCAACAGGCATGATAGAGCTGCACAATATATTCACTGGGTAATTTGCAAAAACCTGGATTTGCCCCATGAAAAAAACTGGTGGGAACACAATCCACCTCCAGTGCTTGAAAATGACTACATCTCACTCCTCTGGAACTTCACCATTCAAACTGACAGAAAGATAAATGAAAATAGGCCAGACATCATATTGAAAGACTTCAGACAAACAACAGGCCTCCTCATTGATGACTGTCCCAATCGATATAAATGTTTCTGTCAAGACCTACCAAATACTGAGCAAATATAAAGATGTTGAAATAGAAATCAGCAAAATGTGGAACTTAAAGACTAAAACAATACCTGTTGTCATAGGTGCCCTGGGAATGATAGCGAAAGGGGCTGATTGCTACCTAACTCAGATACCATGAAACCCCAAAATGGCAGAAATTCAAAAGATAGTGCTCATAGGAACTGCTCATATCCTACGCAAAATACTCTCAATGTAATCCCAAGATTTAAATCAAACTTTATTTTTATTTATTTATGTATTAGACATTCACTAGTACAACACCAAAGAAAAAAACAAATATATGGCACACTAGGCAAAACAACAACGTGAACTTCCAACCTGTTGTCTCTTGAGGTCTCTGGGTGAGACTTGGAGCCAACTTGTACAGACATAAAGCAAAAGTCAAACATAGAATAATAATAATAATAATAAAATAATAATAATAATAATAATATAATAATAATAATAATAATGGAATAGAAACAGAGGTCCATCTAATCTCTGAATGTAAGGCTTTAGCACTTGTAGAGTACAGATCAAGACATGACTGAGTCGGTCATCATGTGTCGGCATTATTATATCAAAAGTGCTGACAAATGGTACAAGGCTGTAACTAATGGGGAAAATGTAACTATTCTTTGGGACTTCCCAGTATGTACAGAGCGGGTCGTCAAGGCAAATAAAGAAGATATTGTTGTGAAAGGCAAGAACAATAAAGTATGTTTTTCTGATTGACATGAGAATACCGTATGACCTTAATATCTCGGCAAAAGAATTTGTTAAGCACAGAAATGTGTTACAATACCAGTCACTTTGGGAACACTCAGAATGATAAAAAAAAGGAACTGAAATTTATTTTAAAATTATTCCTGGCTTACCATCCTTGCAGGAAGTGCAAAATATTGTCTTAAATGGTACACCATTGAGAAGACCGTTGTTGCTGTTAATTTTCTTCCTTTTCCCACTTTATTTTATTTGTTTACTTTTCTATTTTTGTATTTTTCTTCTTTCTGTCTGTCTTCCGCTTTTTCTCTACCTCATGACTCAGAAAAGGCACAATCTAGCGTGCTTGTTTTAATGGCCTACCTACGTATACAATAAGCTTCTCTGCCCTGGGTGTCAGGAAGACACGCGGCAAGAAATGGAAACAGAATTGAAAGCAGACGCTAATGAAAATAATAATAATAATAATAATATAATAATAATAATAATAATAAATAATAATAATAATGGAATAGAAACAGAGGTCCATCTAATCTCTGAATGTAAGGCTTTAGCACTTGTAGAGTACAGATCAAGACATGACTGAGTCGGTCATCATGTGTCGGCATTATTATATCAAAAGTGCTGACAAATGGTACAAGCCGCACCCTAAGGCTGTAACTAATGGGGAAAATGTAACTATTCTTTGGGACTTCCCAGTATGTACAGAGCGGGTCGTCAAGGCAAATAAAGAAGATATTGTTGTGAAAGGCAAGAACAATAAAGTATGTTTTTTCTGATTGACATGAGAATACCGTATGACCTTAATATCTCGGCAAAAGAATTTGTTAAGCACAGAAAATGTAAAGATCTGCTAACTAGGAAATATGTTACAATACCAGTCACTTTGGGAACACTTAGAATGATAAGAAAAAGGAACTGAAATTTATTTTAAAATTATTCCTGGCTTACCATCCTTGCAGGAAGTGCAAAATATTGTCTTAAATGGTACACCATTGAGAAGACCGTTGTTGCTGTTAATTTTCTTCCTTTTCCCACTTTATTTTATTTGTTTACTTTTCTATTTTTGTATTTTTCTTCTTTCTGTCTGTCTTCCCCTTTTTCTCTACCTCATGACTCAGAAAAGGCACAATCTAGCGTGCTTGTTTTAATGGCCTACCTACATATACAATAAGCTTCTCTGCCCTGGGTGTCAGGAAGACACGCGGCAAGAAATGGAAACAGAATTGAAAGCAGACGCTAATGAAAATAATAATAATAATAATAATAATAATATAATAATAATAATAATAATAATAATAATAATAATAATAATAATAATAATAATAATAAGAAGAAGAAGAAGAAGAAGAAGAAGAAGAAGAAGAAGAAGAAGAAGATTTTAACATCATATTATCATCTTAAAATCAAATTACTTTTCCCGAACAATAGTCTGTGCAAAACCATATATATGACATCGTAGTCATAACACTAACTGGAACTTTCAAATTGTTCTCTTGAGATCTCTGTGAGACTTAGATTGAACTTGTACAAATACAAAGCAAAAGTCAAATATTTATTAAGTAATAATAATAATAATAATAGTATTATTATTATAATTATAATTATTATTATTATTATTATTATTATTATTATTATTATTATTATTATTATTATAGTAGTAGTAGTAGTAGTAGTAGTAGTAGTAGTAGTAGTAGTAGTAGTATTTATCACTTATACATCAATAATAATTATAAAGTTTATGCAACCAACACCCGGACGCGTACATAAACATCAAATATGCGGGATTTATGTCTTTAAACAATGAGGGGACAAGACTTATTCCTCTGAACTAGAAAGAAATAACTATGATCAGGGTTCAGTCAATTTCGTCCAGTAGGCCTCGGGCAATCACTGTACGAAAGGAACGAGGTAGTGGTACTCATAAGCGTCTGCAGATAACTATCTGTCAATTCTTCTCGTTTGAGAAAAAACAAATCAATTTTTCTGCTGGATTTTTCCGTTTGATTAAGAGCCTTTTAGATCTGATGTAGTGCTTTTCTTTTACTTTTTATGACAAATTGAGCTTTCCTCATCATATAAGACTAGTATTTGATGTCTTCGTTAACAACATTTCTGACTGTTCCTTCTGGGTTAGGGAGATCTTTTGTAAATGACCTCATGAATATTCTGGGGTTGTAATCAAAGGTCTGTTGAATTTGCTGGATAAATTCCAGTGTTCTTATGATCTCAGAGCGTTTAGAATTCTTTGATACTGGTGATACGTTTTCATTTTCCTTACAAACTTTGTAGACGAAAGATCTGGCAACTTTTACAATCGGGATATTTCTAAATTGGTATGCTCGGCCTTTATAAGCATACCTCTTTATTTCTTGAGTAAGCTGAGCGTCTGCCATAATTATTTTCTGAAAGAAAGATTATATAGAATTAGCAAAAAATGCAGCAATGTCCCCTAAAAGTATAACCTCAAATACCTTACGCACCCTGTATATTCTTAACCCAGTGAGAGAATCGGTATTTGTCAACCTTCTAAAAACTTGTGTTTAGTTACTGAAGAATCACGTACAACTGGACACTTCTTGGCTTTTTGATGATGTTTCTGTTCTTGTTTACAAACTAAAATCACTGTACCGTCAATGATTTTGTAAGCTTCCAGTAATTCATCTTCTTCCAGCCCTATCTTCCAAAGCCATATCATCGCTTTTCTTAATATTTCAGAGAAAATCACGTGTAATGTCCCACCAACACAATTTCGTTGACGTTAAATTTGATCTATAAGATAAATTCAGAAATATTTCATATCTATGTAGATAGGGACACTCAATACCAATTTCAAAAATAAATTTGATTGCCGTCGGTAACATTCTTGGATAAATTCTCAATATATTTAATTTGGTGGCAAGAATTTGTCATTCTTAAAATCCAATTTTAGAATTCTTTAGGCTATCTAGTATCTGATTAACTGTTTAGACTCAAGGGAATCGACTCTAATCAATTTGAATGACAGTGCTATCTACGAAGCAAAACTTTCTTCTCTTCTAGACAAGTAAATCAATATTTCGATTTGCTTGTGGGAAGAGAGTTCTGCAAATGTCGATTATGAGAAAATTTTATTAAATTATTTATTTAATGATTTTGTGCATGCTGAGTTCAAATAGGGCCCTGGTAGCTATTACCTTTCATTTTATAGAAGCTAAATATTCTATAAAATTCGTACGTGTCAAATATTGATGCCAGATTTATGTGGCCTTATTCTTGTGTTAAACAGCAATATTTACCTTATATATAAATGTTGGAAAAGCAGCTAGCACTCTTATCTGATTCACTTTGTAATTTTTGTTGTCAATAACATAATTACCTGCAATGAAATTACGTTGATATTATTGGTCATTTTTTGCCATTTTCACAAATATTCTCCCGTTATTTAACCACAAAGATCAACATTTCCTTCGTGGAATATTCTTTCGTGAGATTCAAAGTAGATTTGATTGAGAAAACACAAAGATTGCAGAGAAAGATGGTATATTCTGGAAAACTCTCGCCGTGATTCAAGCCCAGTAATTAGATCAAACTGTGTCACGTTTCTATTAATATACACAACTTGAATAACACGTTTTGTATTTCTCTAACCTTAAGTATATTTAGCTTTATTTTTAGCTAAACCAAAGCGAGACGATTTCTGTTACAAACCTGCAAACAATAACTCGCATGGAGCTGAATCAAACTGTTATAAATATTGGGTCATCCCACAAATAATGCGGTTTTTTTATATTTCTTTATTTTTCAAGATTAAGATTCAAAATTCTTTTTTAATCCAAAATATACTTTACTTCATTTTCTAGAATGATCTTCCATCTATTTGGTAGATTTGCAAGGCCCCTCTTCCAAAATTCACTTGTCCGTGACAAAATATATTACTCAAGTACCCTCTGACCTCGTCTACAGAATTCATACTTTTTCCGTCCAAATGATTTTGAAGATTGCGGAATAAATTATAATCAGATAGAGCAATGTCCGGTGAATATGGTGGTTGGAGCATCGTTTACCATTCAAACTGCTCCAGCCTTTGACATGTTATCCTCGCTGTATGTGGCTGAGCATTATCCTGATAGAAGAACACCTTTCGTTTTGAGACCAAAGATGCTCGTTTTACGTCTAGCGCTGACTTAAACCGCTCAAGCTTCTCGCAGTAGATCTCCTTTGTTACCTTTTGGTTTGGGTTTAAAAGTTCAAAGTGGACTAAACCTTTCATATCCTACCAAACAGTTAACAAAACCTGACGTGGGTGAATACCTTTAGCCTGGGGTGCCAGTGTTTCTCCTTTCCCTACACACTGTCTTTGGCGCTTGACATTTTGATACAGAACCCATTTCTTGTCACCGGTCACTATCCGGTTCATAAAAGGTTTATTCATGAAATGTCCAAGCAAAGAATAGCACACTTTCACTCTCTGCCTGTGATTAGATTCAGAAAGTTTGTAAGGAATCCATCGACCCAATTTGCTAACTTTTCCAATGACACGCAGGTGTCGATGAACTGTTGAATGACCAAATCCAAGCTTCTCTGCTAGTTCCTCAACAGTTATGATGAGATTTTGTTTCACCAGGGTTTGCAGGACATCCTCATCGAGTTCTGGGGTGCCGGTTTCTGCTTTCCCTACCCACTGTCTTAGAGGCTTGATATTTATAAAAAGAACTATTCAGTCCAAAAAAGGTTCACTCCTGAGACATGACAGCAAAGAAAAGCACTCATACACACTCACACACATATGCACACGCACATACACAAGTATATACACGCGCGAACACACACATATATATATACGAGGGGATACCCATAAGTAACCGTAAAAGTTCTCTGTTGAACAACACAGTCGCAGTTCAGGCTTCCACCGATGCGACCTTCATCCATCAGTCTGCCGACCGGCATCGTTGTGTGGAGTCCTACTACCAGGTGGTGCGTTTATATTTTTGTAGTGCTTCTCCTCTCTGCGTCGATTTTTACAATGTCTGAAAAGAAAGGGACAGCGTACTCCCGTCAAATTGTGTTTTTTGCTGAGGGAAACGGCAACCGAAACAGTAGGGCGACCGCCATCATCCTTAACGAATACAAACATCTCGAAAATTGATGAACGTATTTTGGAAGACCGTTACCGTTTGCTATGGCCGGTGTGTGTTTGGAGCTCCACCCAACGAATTTTAAGCGAGGAATTTTGAATGAAAAGAGTTGCAGCAAAGTTTGGTCTCATTTGCTCACGAATGATCAAAAGCAGTTACGACTGAATGCGTGTCGTGAACTGAAAGAACAGTTGGAAGTTGATCCAACCCATTTTTGTTTTAAGGTCATCACAAGTGATGAAAGCTGGTGCCACGGCTACGACTTGGAAGTGAAGCAACAAAAAAATAAATGGAAGCATTCCATGTCACCACACCCAGTAAAAAGTGCATCAAGTGAAGTCCAATGTCAAGACGATGCTGAATTGTTTCATCGATACGAAAGGAATTATTCACACATTATTTACTCCTGCTGGTCTAACTGTTAACCAGATATTTTACTCGCCAGCTCTGTGGCGTTTGCGAGACAAGGTGAGACAAAAACGCCCAGACCAGTGGTAACTTGTAGAGTGGCAATTTCATCGCGACAATGCCCCTTCGCACACCGCCTTCGACATGAGACACTTTTTTTTACCCAAAATGGCATTACCCCGTCTACCCCCTCCCTTTTCACTCTTCTTTGCTCTCAGCAAATTTTTTTTTTGTCCCACCTGATGAAAATGTCTATAGAGGAAAACATTTTGCAGATGCGGAAGAGGTGAAGAAAAATCTTACGGAGGCGTTAGAATGACTCACTTCGCAAGAGTTCTAGGACTACTTCGAACAGAGGAAAACGCTTCTGGACCGACGCATTGCTTCAAACAGAGAATACTTTGAAGGTGATAAATGTGTAAACATGTAAAACTAAATGAATAAAATATTGCAAAATTCCGGTTTCTTTTGGGTACCCCCTCGTATATGTATGTATATATATATATATATGTGTGTGTGTGTGTGTGTGTGTGTATGTATATATATATATATACATTTATATGATTGTATGTATGTATAATATACGTACCCATGTATCATCTGTATCCGCCAGGTTATCGTATATTATACACACTGGTCATGATGCATTTCTAATTCTTTCTTGATATTCCATCTTACCCCAGACCGTTGAAGTAACGCGTCTTCCGATTGTTTCGGAGGCCTTCCGATTGTTGTGGTGTTTTTTGTTTGTTTTTTATTAATTTATAAGATACTACTGTGAAACTACATGGGGCTACCTGCTGTTTTTGAACATTGAGAAATGTCCAGTTCATTGGAAGTTTGCTTTCGGTGTTATACCATCACGCTATTCCGCCGCATTATCAAAATATTTTATATATTTCTCATATATTCTATTTCGAATGATATTTCTAGCATAAATATATATGCATAGAAATTAGCGTTGTAGACAATCGATGTTCTTTCTGCTTCGTAATAGAGCATTTCTCAGTTGCGTATAAGAACGCAGCTTGGTCAGTGCAATTTAAGAGACTGGCATGTAAAGTGTTCTCCAGCGCTCCTTAAAACAAATTATTTAACTGCTCCTATTCACTTCGAAATTTCAGTGTCCGTCTCGGTAGATATTCACGGTGTGCTGATAGGACACGCAATAGTATACTTCCTTGCTTGCAGCAGAGTCGGGTTCTACTGATGTAACTTTTCATTTGCTGTGAACATTCGCTGAGCAACTGCAGTCTTGGGTCAAGTAAAGCTAGACAAGTGCCCAGTCATGCAACGTTCCACTTTGACGTTCTATAGAGGGTTAATAACGGACGAGGATATTCCAAAGGAGGCGTTGGTCGTGCTTGATTATCAACTGCCAAGTCAGTTCTGGAATACTTTAGGGCTGGGTCTGATGGATGTTGTAGGTACGGTGAGACAGCAGTTCCAGTCCGTCAAGTTTGTGCAAGGTCACATTGGCAGCTTGTGCTGGAGCATTGTCATGTAGGAATACGCGTATTTTACAGCCTAATATCGGGTAGTGGGCGTTCAAGATATCATATACCTGTTGCAGTTTTTGAGCATAAAGATTAGCGTTTTTGCCATTTCAAGCAAGGCATCGTCTTCCATAATAGTAGATATCTCTGACCTTGGCTTCGCCTCGATGCTGTTGTAAACTTCCTTAAAACGTCTGAACCAGTTTTGTGGCACAGATTTGTTGATAGTTCTTGGGTTTTCCGCATCATTGACTTTTGTTATTGCCAGTGCACTCAGTCCGTTTCTGTACAGGCATCGTAAATGGCTCTATTTGCAACTTTTTTTATCATTTGTTATGAAAGCTGTAAAATAAGACTAAACAATTAATGTCTAAAGGTTGTGTATAAGAATAAAGAATAAAAGATCCAGTATCGATTAGGTAACAAGATGTAGTAAATTAATGATTTTACATGTAGATAGAAGTTACCAAATCTTATCAATGAAAATCTGAAAAGTTGGTAAATGTAATACTCTCCTACTGTGTTAACTAATAACAGACGAAAGCACAGGATTATGAATTTAATGATATTCCAAATTAGCAACTTCGGAATAAATTCAATCCATTTATCATATTGTCGTTTTCAATTGCATCTCCAGTTTCTTCCTCTGGCTCCCCTTGTTCTTTATCTTCTCCTTGTCTTTCCTTTCTGCACCTTTGTGACCGGGTTGGTCTTTATGATGAAACATCTTCAGCATAAAATCAGTGTCATATACACCCTCTTCATTATAATATTGAAATAAATATCAGCATTTTCGTCAACACCTTCGTCATCAACATTGCCATCAACATTACCACCAGTAATTCATACGTCATTCCAAACCAATAACAAACCTTTTATTGTTGCTCTGTATGCCAAAAGTCACACCACTATCTTCTTGAAAACACACCATTATTTCTTAAAATTTACGACACATAGGATCATCTTGATATATATAAATGTTCATCATCGTCGTCGTCGTTGTCATGTGCATCATCATCATCACCATCATTGTTTTCGTCATCATCAACATAATCCCCATCATCATCATGAGCATCATCATTTTATTACAATTGTCAACGAGAGCCTCTACATGCTCGTTTCAACTGCTGGAAAGAGTAACTGCATCTCCTATAGATTCCACGTTGTCTACGTGGAAAATGCGGGACACGGTAGATGGGATGATCACAGTTGAAATGTCTGATTATAGAGCTACACCTTCAGAGTTGTTCTATACTTAAGCAGCAATAGACATTTCAAAATCATCTGCTATGTCTCCCACCCACACTGGAATTGCCTGTGGTCAATCAGACTACTAGAAATGCAGGTATATTTTTGATAAAATCACACACTGTACTTATTCGGGAAAGGCAATTTGAGTTAATAGCATGGTTCTTAAAATACGAAAATTAAGGAAAAAACAATCTTCTCGCCTAGGGTATTTCAATGCGATTGTCGTTGAAAATTGTCAAACTGAAAAGAAAACCAAAAATAATAAAATACCCTACAACATCCCCAACAACAAAAATAAACTCCACTAAAACAACAGCAACAACAGCAACCACAACAACAGCTACAACAAAACCACAACATAACAACAACAACAACAACCGCAAATCAAAAACACGGTAGAATTAACAAAGGCAGCGGGAGAAACGATACTAAACAACGTCAAAACAACATTAGCAAACAATGCAATAATGGCACTACCAAACTGCAACGCCAAAAGCAACACCGATTGTAGCAACAGCACAACAACTGCAATAACAAGATGTATTGCCGCTATAAAATGTCAGTTACATTAATTCCCACAACTATTAAACTAAACACAGTTGACAATATTCATTTAATCAACTTGTATGATCCCTGCTAATTATCCAGTCTAATTTAATCATTAATTATCACTCAATACTACTGAAGTTGAAACGTCCTTTCCGTAGTACTTCTCTTTAGAATTATTTGATGTTTGTCTTGTTGTTATTGCTTAATGCCAGATAAAGCATGACCTGGCATTATTATGGTCATTCCACTCTGAGTTCTTCGTCCACAGAAGATATTTGGGGTGACCTTTAATAATGTGTGTCTAATTTTGTAAGACGGTATTTATACCCGATGGGGATAAACTGCTATTTCTAGCTGGTTTAGATAGTGGTAGTTGAGGTGATGGTAATATTGATATTTGTGGTAGTGCTTTTGGAAGTATTCTTTTCTAATCTTGTCCTTTTTTTTTTACCCACTTCCTTCACTTTCCTTACTCAAACCGCGTCATGACCATTACGGTGAGACATTGTCGCGTTATTTCTAGCAGATCAAGCAGGAGTGTTTGTAGTAGTAGTAGTAGTAGTAGTAGTAGTAGTAGTAGTAGTAGTAGTAGTAGTAGTAGTAGTAATTCTGCTGTATTATTTACATCGTTACAATTCATTCAAGAAAATATACACGCGCCAGAAGTGTAAGTCTACTAGCGATATAAGCCACTGTATTTTTCTTAACAGTGTGCATTTTCTAAGTATGGTAAATGACTCTTTGTTGAAACGATTAAGGCTAAAATACTGCGATCTGTTTAATTAAGACCCATTCTCTTGGAAATATGCTGAGTAAAAGCAAAGTCAAAAACAAATAATCGTTTGCTATATCGTAATAAATACAAATTTTATTTCCCGTTGTCGTCAGCATTCTTGCATTTTTTAATAGTTTTCTTTTTCTTCTATTACATATTACATCTCTCTCGTGTCCACTTTTGCTTCTTTTCCTTCAACGATTTCTTCAACGCTATTAATCATCAAATATACTTCCCTCATTTTCGTCGTCGTTGTTGGCACCATCGCAGTAATTTCTCGAGGTTCATCAACCTGGGAGACCATCTAACCGAGGCAGTTTGCGCTCTACACAGCGCCTCGGCACATATACCATTTTATCAACTGTAATTGGCTTCTCAAAAAACTGAATCTCCCTCTCCGATAGTTGAGGCATACTGTCGGGAGAGACCTGAAAGCCTGTCATCTAAAATCATTATGACAGCTCCTCAAAGACAGCTAGATGTATGGCCGAAATAGCGTATTCATCTGGTGAGAAGCGGAGAAAACACACTAGCTGTGGTTAGCCACATAGCAATTTCTTTTTTTATCATACGTGGACCCAACTAACAGCTTTTGCATGTTCATATTCCGATGCATGTACCCTAGTTAGGAAAATATGATTTTCTCGTTTCACGTCGAAGAAATAGTCCAGCAATAAGAAGTTTTCAATACCTTTTCTATACGGTTCTAAGCTGCTAAATATATTTTCTATGCTGTTGTTTTCTTGCGCAAACTCTTTGGTAAACTAATTGATGCTTCTCTGATATTTGATATTAATGAACTCGCCATTATTGTTGATGTTAGCTTTCATTAATTCCTGCTTACTAGTATACTAATTTGATCTTTGAAATCGTTCCGCTGCGGGAATGACGCATTCATTTTGCAATAACCGGCTCTGTCTATTCTCTTTCCTAGGTTAACAGTAAAAGTCACTAAGGTTTAGTTTGGGTATCTTATTATGTGAAACTATGAAGATCTTATATTATTCCTATCCGCTAACCTAATAAACACCCTATATAAGTATGACTGGATGGACCACTGTTATTTATTGGACATGGTTTACATCACTATGTTAGTGAACTCAAAGCGACAGCCGTCAGAGATTTGGAAATCCTTGAAAAGATTTACCACGTTTTTGTACCACAGTCTCCAAACAGTTACTTCCATATAATCTATGCCTGTACCCAAGACCCCTTTCCAATTGCCCACAAGCACTAATAAGCGAGATATTCCATGGAAAGACATCCGGTCGGCTATTTCATTTTGGTTCGTAGACAGCCACTAACCTGAATGTTCTACCGGTAGTTTCATTGCTGCTCACGTTCAAAACTATCAGCATACTGTTCAAGGAGAATTCTAATCACCATTACATCTAGGACTTCTGCAGGAGCACTGCCAAACCGCTTGATCGAAACTGACCACGAGAAGTATAAACCACGTAGTCATCCAGAAAGAGCAGAAACGTTAGCATTTTGGAACCTCTGGTCACAGACCTAGTTGAGTAGGTGACACTATATCTCCGATGCCTCCATGCTACGAGCCTTTTTGCAATCTAGAAGCTTCTGTGTATAAAGCTTCTAACTCTTACCATATTTTATATATACAAATGGTTTGGTTACGAGCATTAATCATCTCCTGTATGGGGATTACTACAAGCCATATGCCATAAAAGTTCAAAATATTGATGTCGACAATACCAGGGTTACTCCAAAAATTATTATGAGGAGCGGTTGGGAAAATGCGCCCACTGATCTTGACGACAGGAAAATTAATTAAAATCACTAATATCATACACGATAAAGACTTTGAAATATGAGTATTAGAAAAAGCACATACCATTTCTTACGTAGGAATCAATGAACTAAACAGTGGAATACACAGAAATGGAAGAAAATTTTACCAAAGAATATTAAAAATAAATCAGATTACTAAATTAATCAAAGCTAAATGCAAAATATAATGTAATAATTGTCATAATCACACTGTGTAAGTAAAAAGATGCAATTTTAATAATCTTTACTTGACACTAAATGATCTAGCTAGACGACACAGGAAAACGTTGAAAATTATGCTAGCATTTAAAGTAGCATCCTCCTCCAAAAAAAAATCTGGCATTGAAAGACGATATTTACCACAACTATAAGGCAGCAGGTGCTTATATAGAATAAGGAAACTATTACAGGAGCCGTAGAGCTACAAAATTATCTAGCACACAAATATGGAAAAATGTTAGAAATAGCTACTAAAATGAACAAAATAGAAGTTCCATCTTCAAGGAAGCTAGCAAATACCCAAGAGAGGGTGTAATAACAGATAACAATGAAGAAAGTAGAGGGACGATTACAGAAATTGTGAAACCGCAAAAATCTCCACTAAAATTCGAATTCAGAATGCAATAATAAAATGAAGGCAAGAAAAGTTTGTACATGGCGAATACCGCAAAAAGATGAATAATTTTTTTTTTAATTATGACACTGGCTGAGAAGGTCACGATCCAAAGTAGTAGAAACTGTAATTTCTCAACCAGAATTCACCAACGTCGTATAATAAAATAGAATACCGTAATCGCAGAATATGTGGAGACGGGGGAAAATTAATAAATTATCTTCTTAACTCAGAATGTTAAATCCACAATCACCACAGAGTTGAGGTGTACATAAACTGGAAGTTATGCCAGTATTACAAAATGACAATGGGGAAGAGATATATAGACATACATCGAAAATGGTCTCCGAGAGAGGCAAAGCAAGCATGTGCTTGAGGTATGTCAATACACACACATAGGAAGATCAAGGCTAATCGATAAGATATTGTTGTCAAGGGCTACTTGGAAAACAAATGCTTTCTAATTGAGGTATCAGTCACAAGAGATGATAATGTATCCCTAATAGATATACAAAGTATCCAAATATAAAAATATGAAAATAGAGATAACCTCAATGTGGGGTTGAACACACAAAGATTTTTTTTTAAATGGTTAGGCCTTGCATTCACAGTACGTTCTATGGCCAATTTGAAACAGGCTTGAAATCCTGAAAATGCAAGGTTGCTAAGAAACATTGCTGTACAAATCTTAAGAAAAGTAAAACACAAAGTAACCTGGAGTACAAGCCAAGGTTCCCAGTAGTGATTCAACTAGTAGCTGATACTTTCGCCAAAATGTACAGAAATGGGGCAGAGCTGGTTGCGAGACATGACGGAAAGAAGTCTACCGTTATTAGAACATGTCATGATATCACGTGAACTAATCATCATGCCCAAGATTTAAATAAGTATAAAGTAAGCTCAGGAGAGCAGAGGCCTTGCAAAGTAAAATGGCAGAAGCGAAAAGAAGCTTTTGTTATATTCTCCCTACACCACAAAATAGATCGTTTTTCTTCAGAGTTTGGCAAGAATATCAGTATATGACAAAGCTTGTATGCATAGAACATGAGGCAGGGTTTAAAAAAATGGAAATATGATCTTAAAAAGAAACACGTACTTTATCTTAAAAAAGGAGAAACAACTGGTGGAATGTGTGTACGAACGAGTGAATGTCTTGTATTGGATGAGTTTCGCAAGAACTTTGATCACATCCTCTCAACATCTCTTAGTGAGAATTACTGGAGTCATATGAAGCAAAGAGTTGCCTGCGTTTTGGTAGATGCCTAACGTAAAGTTTGTTTCAGGAATCTCCATTATTTTCCCTAGTTTTCTGTATATCTCTTGTTCTATATTGTCTTTTCTGATCTACAATGGCATTCAGCTAAAATGTTCGTAGTTTAGTTCCAACATCAATTCCTCCTCTCATTTGCAGTGACCTGTGAGTCCGAAAGCGATTTAGGGGCTAATAGATGCTGTATTCCCTAAAACTTTATCGCTTCTTTCTTAGTTTAAACACATTTTTCGAGCTGATTCTTCTGTGTTTACCTTTTGTCTATGTTTATTTTCCAACTGGCATTGATCTGGCAACCTTGTACAGTTAAATATGGCCAGGGTAGAGATCACCACTCTTTTAGCGAGCAGGTATTATGAAAGAAAACATATGCAGTAACAAACAATAAGTTTCAATTATTTTATTAAAGAAGAGTATCTCACACCGCCCTCTCATCTTCACCTTCAAGTGATTCGTGAAAAAAGACGCCAACAGCTTCTCTTGAAAAGACGAGTCATGTTGTCACCACACCATTGCCACCACACGAGTGGATGATACTCCATCGCGCTTCCAATCAACATTGATGTATAGATCTTGAGCAGAGTACAATCCGAGGGCTACATTGTGAGACAAGCATTTAAAAAAAACACAACTTCACCAGATTTAGTTGCTATTGTCTCCGACAAGACTACGTTTTATAGGGCCTATACAGAACAGACGATGCCTCTGTCATACTGTAAAACAAAGAAATTTATTTTTCTTTTCTTAACTCCTGACTTAAATATCCTTCATTCTTAACAGGCGTCTCTTTGATACCCAGATAATTTGTAACTAAGGACTAGAAACAAATACAACATCGGGAAAATAATTTGAGGTGTCGATGAGGAAAGTCGCTGTAGTTTGGTTGGGTTTAAATAAGTTACTGGAGATATGCTGTTAAATATACAGATGAATGTTGTAAAAAACATCCATCTGAAACTTCTCCATATATCTAAATATACAAACGATAAAAACCAAATCTCAAAACTAAATAATGACACACACACATACAGAACTCGTGCTACAACATATGTAAAACTGCAGTTTACTTTGCATTGAGTGATCAACTATAGTAAAGATCGATCAATGACCCTAAAACTGAGACGAAGTAGTTTTCCATAATTTGGCCCAGGCGAATCTAATACCTCAATATATAAACATCGCACTTCCGCCTAAAGCATAGCTTAACTGGCATGTTATGTTTATGTAATATTAAAAGATATTGTTCAGATCTTGGATAAATTTATAGATTATACATACACGTATAGCGATTCACCAACACCAAATCATAGATTCACACATAGACGTATACACAAGACAAAACCAGATTATGCACGTACGCACATAATACAGTGCAATGGTATATTCGCAGTTGTATGGGAGAGAGGGGATATCAAATCTAAATCTTGAGAAACAGTTAGGTAAAATCGGATTAACTCCACAGGGGGATTATATATACACAATAACCAACACAAATCACAATGAAATAAATAAACTAATAGAATGTTAAAATAAAAATAAAGTAGATAAGAAAATTCACAAAAGAAACAATCAGACAGAAGGCTGAATGTACGGAGCATTGAAACGAAAAGACATACATTGTATTATGTTAAATCCAAAAGGTGGTCTACTTGTGTGTATTATGAAAGGAAAAAGAATCCGCTTAGGCAATATGAACGGATGACCGGATGTTGTAGGTCAGTTATAGATTACAGAAACAATAGTTAGACTAAAGATTTATAAACCGAACTAAGCTGATAACAATAACGAAAGAAAAATAAATGTCACATAAGATATTACTACTATTAGTTCTACAACTACTGCTATTGCCAACAACAACAACAACAACAACAACAACAATAATAATAATAATAATAATAATAATAATAATAATAATAATAATAATAATAATAATAATAAACGCCCTGATGCAGTACCAGGCATTGGCTCTCATGGCTTCTGATCTTAACTGATTGGAAGTGTTATCATGTACATTGTTTTGTCTTGGTATAAAAGATGGGCTACAGCAAATATTCTGCTCAATACCACAGATTTGCTTGTCAGTTGTTTGACCTTAACCAGTTGAGCATGTCCCTTAGTGGCTGACGATATGTGCATTTCTGATCATGAGCAGAAGTAGTGGGGGAGCATCATAGCCATGTGTTGAGAGGGATTCTTTGGGGTTTGAATACTTCACCTCTGGAAACATGGGTGGTTCTTTCAACATCCTTAAACAACCCTTATTCAGGGACCTTTTGAGCGGGATGGGCTACTCAACCTGAAGAAAATTCTAACTGGGCCCCACCTGCAAGGTCATGTGCTGTTTATCTTGATATGAGATCACCATGTCGCGCACATATGGTTGTGATGCATGTGCCTGGTGTACCTTTATCAGACGGGTAGTCATGATGGGTATATTGGGCTTCGTATATTTTACCCCAGTGTCACTTTGATGGCATGCACTGCTCTCTCACTCAATAATAATAATAATAATAATAATAATAATAATAACAACAACAACAACAACAACATAGTAAGTGTTGTAATTGAATGTATCATGCTGCCACAGAAAGAATACAATACAAGAAAAGACATGACAACCTAGGGAGAGTAATCTACCGGGAGTTATGTAGAAAGCTATGATTTGAATATACTGATAAATGGTATGAACAGGAACCCAGAAAAATATTAGAACGTAAGAAATACAATATTTTGTGGGACTTCAGACTGACAGAGTAAGAAAAGCTAGAAGGCATGATTTAGTACTAGTAGATAGAGTATAGAAAATGCCAGATAATTGAGTTACAGTCCCAAATGAAAAAACAAAGATCAGAAGTATAGAAAAAATAGCAAAGTACCAGGACCTCGCCATTGAATTATAGAGGCTATGGAAAGTGAGGGTAAAATGTACCCCAGTACTTATAAGTGCATTGAGAACTATCTCTAAAGATTTGAACAGATGGATAGAGGAAATAGACATAAAAACCAGTTTAGTACAGCTCAAGAAAAAAAGTGTTCTTCGGTACAGCTAGAATACTTAGAAGGTTTCTTGGTATCTAAGGGTACTTCGGTACAGCTAGAATACTTAGGAGGTTTCTTGGTATCTAAGGGTACTTCCTGTAGCCCGATGTTAGAATGCTTCTTTTCCAACAGTCTAATCTCTCGTGTGTATAATAATAGTAATAATAATAATAATAATAATAATAATAATAATAATAATAATAATAATAATAATAATAATTATAGCATTAACAATATTGATGATGATGAGGAGGAGGAGGAGGAGGAGGAGAAGGAGAGGAGGATAATGATAATGATGATAATCTTTTCGTTATTAGATACACATTTCATTGGTTTTGGGAATTAGGATGGTTTTCCCTTCCGTGAGCCAATCAGGCATTGTCTCTGGCTCTGCCAGTATGTTGTTAAAGTTTTCAGCCAGCTTTTTGTGTATTCCTGCCAGATATTTCAGCCAAAAGTTGGGAATCTTGTCGTGCCCAGGAGCCTTCCAGTTGCTTAGTCTTTGCAGTGCCTGTGTGACCTCTTCAGTTCTTATGGGGGTCCAGAGTTGCTCAGGTGCAAAGTTTGTTGTTTTAATAGTCCTTTTCTGTGGTTGCTCATTCACCGATCATATTTCTTTCCAAAATTCTTCCACTTCTTCTGGCGTTGGTGCTGCAGTGATATCTATTTTATTTTTGCCAGGTTCTTGGTAGAACTTTTTGTGGCTGGAGTTGAACTGCTTGTTTTGTTCAAAGAAACGTAGGCGTTTCTCATACCGGTGGAGCCTTTGTGCTTTGGCAATGATATCTTGCTTTGGCTTTTCCTTTATTTTAGGTTAATCTTTTCCTCTGATGTTTTATTTGCACAGTATTTTTGTTGTCATCTTGTTGCTTTGTAGCGTTGATTGTCTACTGATTTCGTTAAGAATCGACAGATCTTTCCTCTTTTTTTGTATTTTTTGGATGTTATTTATCCACAAAGTTTGCTTTGGTGGTGGTACTCTTGTTTGGATGAGTTTGAGGGAGTATCCATCTTCTTTTGTGTATTATTAATGTTATTATTATTATTATTATTACTTTTTTTTTCTTCTTTCAAATTTTCTTCCATTTCTTGCCGAGTGTCTTCCCGACTCCTAGGGCAAAGAAACTCATAGTGTATATTGGTAGGCCATTAAACCAAACTCAGAAGTTCGTTCATTTTTTTTTTTTGTTAGATTAAAATACATGAGCAGCAACAGTTCTCACATCGACAATGCTCTTCTCAATACGTGTGATGTACCAGTTAAGACAATCTTTTGCACTTCTTGCAGGGATGGTAAGCCAGGGATCATTCTCATATAATTTTCGGTTCCCTTCTTGATCATTCCTAGTGCTCCTACGATCACTGGTATTGTAACCGCCTTGAGATGCCACATTTTCTCAATTTCAATGAGTAGGTCTTTATATTTTCTGAGCTTGTCAAACTCCTTCGCTGAGATATTATGATCACAGGGGATGCTCATGTCGATCAATAAGCAAACTTTATTGTTTTGGTCTTTCACAACAATATCTGGTTTATTGGCCTTGGTGGTTCGGTCTGTATGTACTGGAAAGTCCCACAGAATGGTTACATTTTCTCCTTCAGTTACAGCCTCAGGGTGGTGATTATACCACTTGTCGACAGTTTTGATATTGTAATGCCGACTTATTAGCCAGTGGAGATATTGGCCAACTCTGTCATGTCTTAATTTATACTCCACTGGTGCTAAGACTTTACATCCAGAGATTAGGTGGTCCACTGTTTCAATCATATCGTTGCAGAATCGGCATTTTGGGTCTGCTCCATTTTTCATCACATTGGCCTGGTAGTTCCGGGTTAATAGGCTTTGGTCTTGAGCAGCCAGGATGAAACCTTCGCTCTCTGCTTTTAGCCCTGAGCTCCGCAGCCACTGATGGGTTTGCTTCTGGTCAACATCAGCTTGTTTGCTGCGGGTCACATATTTGCCGTGCAGAGGTTTCTCCTCCCACCTATCAGCCAATTGCTCGTGCGCTTTGTTCATTGCCATCATTTTCACCTTCTTTGCAACAATAGTTGCCGTATCTCCCTCGGGTTGTTCAGTTTGGGTATCCTGCACGAGATCAATAGCAAATTTTTTGCTTTCCTTGATGATAGAATGAAGCTTCTTTCGTCTCTCGTGATTTTCCACGAGCTTTAGCATCCAGTCATTCGATATTTCGAGATATTTGGCCAGTCCAATTGTGGTTGTTTTGTAAGCTAGTTCAAATTGGATCAGGCTTCGACCTCCTTGGGCTCTCGGAAGGTAAAGGCGATCTACGTCTGCCTTTGGGTGGTGCATCCTATTACAACTCAGCAGCTTGCGTATTTTTCTATCTATATTCTTTACTTCACTCATATTCCAGTTCAACACATTGTAGCTATAAGTAACAACTGGAACTGCTAAGGAATTTATAGCTAACACCTTGTTACGTGCATTTAGTTCAGATTTCAGGACTGCACGAACTCTCCTATAACATTCCTTCCTGATTTTCTCTTTCATGCTTGCATGCTGAATACCAGAGCCTTCATTTATCCCTAAATATTTGTATGTCTGTTCTTGCTCAAGCTCTCTTATGACTGTGTCAACATCTAACACGACTGAATTTGTGGTCTTCACTTTCCCTTTCTGGAAAGTGGCCTTGGCACACTTCTCAAGTCCAAACTCCATCCCGATGTCATCGCTGAATGCTTCCACGGTGCGCAATAGGCCTTCAAGTTCATTATTGTCTTTACCATAAAGTTTTAAGTCATCCATATAAAATAGATGGCTTATTTTTTTATTGGCAATTTTATACCCATACCCTGTTCTGTTTAATTCACTTGTAAGGGGTATTAGGGCTATGCAGAATATTAAAGGTGAAAGTGAGTCACCTTGAAAAATTCCACAGTTGATGTTTATATTTCTGAGGCAAGTACTCCATTAGAGTGGTATAATTGGAGATTCGTATTCCACAACGACATATTGTGCTTCAGGAAGTTTGAAATCACAGGGGAAATTTTGAAGATGTCCACCGATCTCAAGATCCATGGATGCGGTATACTGTCGAAGGCCTTTTTATAGTCAATCCATGCGGTGCTGAGATTTCTGCGCTTGTTGTGACAGTTCTCAAGGATCATACGATTGATTAGCAGTTGATCTTTGCATCCGTAAGAGACTCGGCGGCACCCTTTTTGTTCAATGGGGAAAATATCGTTCTTCTCCATGAATGCATATGTTTTCTCCGCCAGGATAGATGTTAGGATTTTATACGTGGTGGATAGACATGTTATAGGCCGATAGTTTTTTGGAAGGTTGATTTCGTTATTCTTTGGGAGTAGGTAAGTAATGCCACTTGCTAACCATTCAGGTGTTTTCTTTGGGTCTCTCAAAATTCCGTTGAGCAGCTGAACTAGCTTACCGTGTTTATTATTATTATTATTATTATTATTATTATTATTATTATTATTATTATTATTATTATTATTATTATTCAGTAATTTTATTTTTATAGCGTGCTTTCACTTCACAACCGAGCGCAGCTCTGTGTGCCTTTGGTATGTGCTGTGATTTGTTGTGATGCTCTGATGGTTATTGCATGGAAAGTGTTCTGCGTGGGATGTGTGCAGTGCCTAGTAGTGCAATTTTCTGTATGTTATATGTGTTCGTAAGTCCTGGTGTTTTTGTTATGTATTTGTCTGAATATTTTTTTATCATGCCTAATGACCTACTATGATAGGGATTGTTTCTTTTTTTAGATTCCACATTCTGGTTACCTCTATTTCCAGTTCTTTGTATTTTGAAAGTTTCTCAATTTCTTTTAGAGACACGTTGTCATCCGCTGGTATTGATACATCAATTAGAAAGCATTTTCTTTTCTTCATAATCTCTGACAACTCTATCTGGTCTGTTGGCCTTAATTTCTCTATCTGTGTGCATCGGCATATCTAAGAGTATGGTTGCTTTCTCGCTTTCTGTGACCTTTTCTGGTGTGTGCCTATACCATCTTTTTTCTGTTGTTATTCCATAATGTTGGCATAGCTTCCAGTGTATGTAGGTTGCAACTCTGCCATGTCTGTGAATATATTCCTTCTTAGCCAGGACTGGGCAGCTAGAGATAATATGATTTATTGTTTCTTGTCCATCTCCACATATTCTGCAGTTACTTGTTATATTTCTTTTCATTACATGTTTTTGGTAATTTCTGGTTGGGAGGCTTTGGTCTTGTGCTGCAATTAAAAATCCCTCTGTCTCTGCTTTGAGTCCTGAGCTTCTCAACCTTTGTAGGGATTTTTCTTTGTCTACTTCTTTTGCATTTAGTATAGTCCAGTATTTACCGTGAAGGTGCTTTTTGCCATCGTTTTATCATGGTTCTTTGCTGTTCTAGTTTTAGTTTGGACTTCATTTGTTTTATAGCTTTTGTTGTTTCTTCATCTTCTTTTTTTTTTAGGTGGTATGATTTCTTGTTTGTATTTGTCAGCTTCCTTAAATACCGAGAACAGTTTTTTGTTGTTTTGCTCGTGTTTTGCCGCTATTTGTATCCGTTTTCCTTCCTTCTGAAGTAGATATTTTTGCAGTCCTATGGTGGTTATTTTATAGTAGTTTTCCAGCTGTATAAGGCCTCTACCACCTTCTATGGTACATATAGTCTTTCTATGTCAGATTTTGTGTGATGCATCCTAGATCCTGTCATTATTTTTCTTGATTTCCTATCTATTTTGGTCAGTTCAGTTAGTGTCCAGTTAAGGATATTGTAGCTGTAACTTATAACTGGAACAGCTAAATTGTTAATACCTATTATCTTGTTTTTAGCATTGAGCTCTGTTTTTAGTATTGATCTAAATCGTTTATTATATTCTTTTTTTATTTTCTCTTTCATTTGTGTGTGTTGTGTCTTATCTAGTTCATGGATTCCTAAGTATTTGTAAGTTTGGCTTTGGTCTAATTCTTTTATTTCATTGGTTTTATCTAGTGTGATGTTGTTACTCTTAACTAGTTTTCCTCTTTTCATGGTTACTTTGGCGCATTTTTCTAATCCAAATTTCATATCTATTTCTTTGGTGAATCCATGAACTGTCTTTAATAGTGTTTCCAGCTGTTTGTCATTTGCAGCGTATATTTTTAGGTCATCCATATATAAAAGGTGGCTGATCGTTTTGCCGTAACATTTATATCCGCATTCAGTTCTATTTAGCATATCAGATAGAGGTGACAGTGCCAAGCAGAAAAGGATTGGAGAGAGCGTGACTCCCTGGAATATTCCTCTTCTAATGGGAATGGCTTTGGTTTTTATGTCCCTCATTTGTTTGAAGCTGTAGCACTGTAGCCTTTTATTCATAGAGTGTCCTATAAATTTTATAATTGTTGGTGCTACTTTGTTAATGGCTAGTGTTTCAAGGATCCATGTGTGGGGGATGCTATCAAACGCCTTTTTGTAGTCGATCCGGCCCATACTGAGGCCTTTCTTCTTTCTGTGGCTGTCTTCAGTTATGGCTTTATTAATCATTAGTTGATCTTTACAGCCATATGAGCCTTTGCGGCATCCTTTCTGCTCTTCTGGAAATAGGTTGTTTTCGTCCAGGTGCTTGTTCAACCATTGCGCTATCACTGCAGTAAATGCCTTGTACATTGTAGAGAGAGAGGTTATTGGTCTGTAGCTTTCTGGTTTTGCTGTCTCATTTGATTTGGGAATTAAGATGGTTTTCTCCTACGTGAGCCATTCTGGCATTGTCTCTGGCTCTGCTAGTATGTTGTTAAAAGTTTCAGCCAGCTTTTTGTGCATTCCTGTTAGATATTTCAACCAGAAGTTGGGGATCTTGTCATGCCCAGGTGCCTTCCAGTTGCTTAGTCTTTGCAGTGCCTGGGTGACCTCTTCAGTTGTTATGGGGGTCCAAAGTTGCTCAGATGCTGAATTTGTTTTAATACTCCTTTTTTTTGGGTTGTTCGTTCGCCGACCATATTTCTCTCCAGAATTCTTCCACTTCTCCTCCCGTTGATGCTGCAGTGATTTCTATTTTATTTTTGCCAAGTTCTTGGTAGAACTTTTTGGGCTTGGAGTTGAACTTTTTGTTTTGTTCAAAGAAGCGCTGGCGTTTATCGTACCGGTGAAGCCTTTGTGCTTTAGCAAGGATATCTTGCTTTAGTTTTCTTTTATCTCAGATTAATCTTTTTCTGTGCTGTTGTATTTGCAGAGTATTTTTGTTTTCTTTTTGTTGCTCAGTAGCGTTGATTGTCTACTGATTTCATTAAGAATCGACAGATCTTTTCTCATTTTTTGTATTTTGTTTTGGATGTTATTTATCCACAGGGTTTGTTTTGGTGGTGGTACTCCTGTTTGAATGGGTTTGAGTGAGTATCCAGCTTCTTTTGTGGCTGCAGTGGCTGCTGCGTATACTCAGTCATTTAGCTCAGTGATATCGCTTTTTGTTTCAGTGGCCATTAGTTCACTGACGGCTAGTTTTATGCTGTTTATAATTGATGTTGTTGTTTCGTCTATTTTGATTTTTGGAGGTATGGTCGGTGGTCCATCTTGAGATCTGTGTTTTTCAGTTCTTTGATTATTCTACTTTTTATAGTATCATAATCATTAGGCTCCCCTTCATTTTTTCCAGGTTTTACATTTGTGTCACTTTTTTTCTCGTTCGTATGTTTGTCTGTCGTGTATTATTATGCATCCTTACGGTCTGGGTTTGTTGTCTTTTGTTTACATCGTGTTTGTTGGGAATGTTACGTTTGTCTTCGTGTTTTACTGTTTCAGTGTTTATATTATTGGGCATTGTTGTGTAGCTTCTATCTACAATTTCCTGGGGTATGTTTTTCTTTTAGATGTTCTATTTCTATTTCTGATATTTTTTTTGCGTTGAGAATGTATCTTCATACGTTAATGTTGTTATTATTATTATTATTATTATTATTATTATTATTATTATTATTATTATTATTACTTTTTTTTTCTTCTTTCAAATTTGCTTCCATTTCTTGCCGAGTGTCTTGCCGAGTGTCTTGCCGAGTGTCTTGCCGAGTGTCTTGCCGAGTGTCTTATTATTATTATTATTATTATTATTATTATTATTATTATTATTATTATTATTATTATTATTATTATTGTGCCAGCCACAACACCAACAATAATTTTGATTTAGAAGAATAGAGATATACTACAAATAATAGAATGGAAAGAAACATATTAATTAGGTGATAAACAAGTGATTAATATGACAACTACTGTAATTATTATACATAATGAAGTGAATCTTTATTCATGAAAATACGGAAAAATTATATTTGATGAAGGCAGAAAATAAGATGAAATGAAAACCATGGAAAAGCACTATAAAGAAACATAATGAATTATTGATATGTATTTTTCTAATTAAATGCGAGGGGTAAAAATGAGCAGCTTTTTAACTATTCGTGTCACTCATCAGAATGCTCTATTCCTGCAATTTTATTGTAGTTCATCAAGTTCAACATTTTAACCGAATTCGATCTCTGAAACACTAATACACTGCATACATATTCTTCTTTTTATTATTATTTCATTGGCAGTGACTCGAAAGTTTCTTTGGTGAACTTATTAGTGTAAATGTACATATGTATTCCTACTTCTGAATATACTTCCATATTTTGATATATTACAGCATAAAAGATATGTCTATGAATATATATGCGGATATACGTGTGTGTATTAATAAGTTCGTACATATGAATAAAAGTGGGATATGTATGTATATATATATATATATATATATGGGGAGAGAGAAACAGAAAGATTGTGAGAGAGAAAGAGAAAGAATATATTTCATATTGACTGAATATCTTCAAAATGATTGGATACGTATTTTGGGGAATATAACACATTAAGTCGCACAATAATAGTTGATAAAACTGTTATTGGTAATCAGACTTGTAATGGTCTGTTTTGCGCGTATGCTAAAATAAGGATATGGATTGCTAACTGTGAAAATATATTATATTTCTTTATATGAAAGCTTTTCAAGGAAGGAGGAAAATCTCGGTGCTGGAATTACATCTAAAATTTTGGTGTCATAGATATCTAGTGGAGTGTTGTAATTTTCAACATAGTCTCAGAACAAACAAATATGATATTAAAGCATCGAGTTTCAAGGCGTAAAATGTATTTTCTGATATACTATACTGGGATTGCCTAGCCAGATATTTCACATGGTGGATGAATGAATTCTAAAGCTTAAACACTATAGAAAGCTATGCACTGGAAAGATATCGTCTTAACAAACCGGATTTACAAAATTGCTTCCAATATGGAAATGTATAATTCATGTAGAAATGTTTATAATAACTGTAACAGATAAGGAGACTCAGAGAAAAACAAATAGGCAAAATGTATGTTCTTTTATCTTCAAGAAAATTTCATTGAACTCGCAAAATATGAAAGTAGGTGCAATGAAAGGAACCAAAATAGATTTGAATAATATTTTCAATCTTGAGTCTGTCTGTCCAACACAGGGCATGTTACACATTTCAGGGTACATTAAACAAAGCAAACTAATATCATATCTGTACCAACTGAGAAAATATATGTCTGAGAAGGATTTAAAGCATTGCTGGTTTTCTAGTCGTACTTTCAAAGGGCATCTGCCAGAACATAATATAACGTGTTTCGCAATCGAATGAAAACAGGCGAGATATTTATTCTTGGAGTTTGATTAATTATTCAGGTTTATATAACGGCTAATCAGAATGAAATCACCATGCAATGCATGAGATCATTACTATTTGAAAATAGTCTGCCTCTATTTAAAATATTATTAATGACACTTTTCTTGTATGTATAAAGTATGCAAGGGCGTTGAAATAGGTGTAATATTTCAAATACATACTTAGGTATAATTGAATATCATATTTTGCGCGTCATATATTGAGTAAATAGTGAAATATGATGCACTGTAAGATGCACCAGCATCTAGGTACGTTTTGCAAATAAATAATGACTCAAAAGAAGGAGATTATCCGTCAAACTATCATATCTACGACTATGGACATTATTATCTTTTTATCATTTTTAGATATAATCATACATTTTTTAGGAATATATATCTAGTAAATAGACAAATTATGTATATATAGTAAACCAAGACTATTGCATTTGAAAATTTATTTACAATAAAATAATTTCTGATATATTCTAAAATAAAGTAACTTTTTCTCATTGTTTCACGTTTTGACAGAAGGCTAGCCATTTCGAGAAAAGGCCCCAATACTAAACTGGTGGTTGTTTTATCGACCTCGAGAGAAAGAAAGCCAAAATCGACCATGGCAGAATCTGAAATGATAACATTCAAACGGAATGCCGCTAAGTGTTTTGTCCGGCGTGTTAACAGTTCTTCCAGGTCAATGCCTTACACATGTTTCTTACCGTTATCAAATTCGTGCATACAATTTGGCGCATTATTTACATCCACCTAGTAAATATTTTAAGGTACCTGAATAATCGTTTAGGCTAATATTGATAACTCAACTTTAGTCTTTATTTGTAAATCATATCTACTGACCATATATAAGACAAAATATTTCATATGAACAATATTAAAGTTACATTTGCATCACTGATGTAAAGTGCATTCTATCACAATACATTCGCTAATTGTAGACTACATGATACTCCATAGAAACTGAGGAATGAGTTATTTACAGTTAATGTTAAAGTCCACAATGATAGTGTGAATTAAATAATAGAATTGGTGCAAATATTATAATTAGGATTATAATAACAATTATCCTGGTATGAATAAGAACAACTTTAGGAGTAGTTATCTCAATCATAGTTGAAGTACTGAAACGAAAAGGGGTTAAATGCCGCAGTTCTTTATTATTATATATCCGGTCATCCCATAAGTTCAGTCCGATTTTACCTTTTTAAAATTGAATGAAACTTAATAGTATTTTAGAATGTCTAATGTAATTATAATTTTTTATGCATTTGTGTACATTTGAACTAACTAAATATTAATTACAGAATAATGGAATTAAAATTTCTTGGGTTAAAACCCTTTCACACATGGAATTACCCAAATAGTATTTAAGGCACATAATGATTTATGAGTACAAAATAGGAAATTCGGCAGCCGAAGCCACTCGTAACATACACTCAGATTATGGGAAAGAATGCTTGAAGGCAAGCACTTGCAGAAGATAGTTTGCAAAATTCAGAAGTGGAGATTTCAGCCTTGAAGACGAAGATCGAACAGGATGTCCATTTGAGTTTGATGATAAGCTTCTTGAGGTATTACTTGAAGAAAATCCTGCGTTATCATTTGAATAATTGGCAATAACTCTTAGTTCAAATCATACAACTGTTCATCATCATCTTCAACAACTTGGAAAGGTTCCTAAACTTGGAAAATGGGTGCCTCATGAATTGTTCGAAAGCACCCACAAATCTCGAGTTGTCATCTGCTCTTCTTTCCATTCCCGCAAACTCATTTCACCCTTTTTGGATAGTCTTATGACTGGTGAGGAAAAATGGATCATCTATCGAAATATTAAACGTCGTAAACAGTGGCTTGGTAAAAGAGAAAAAGCTCAATCACAATTGAGAACGGAAGTTCATGGAAAAAGTGTTCTTCTTTCTATCTGGTGGGATTGCAAAGGAGTAATTCTCTTTGAATTGTTACTACCTAATGCGGCAATCAATGCTCAAGTCTACTATCAGCAGTTAGAGCGCTTGAACCAAGCTTTGAAGAAAAAATGCCCGCTTTAGTCAATCGAAATGGAGTTATGTTTCATCAGGACAATGCGCGGCCCCACACTGCAAAGATCACATCACAGAAGATCGAAGAGCTTGGTTGGGAAAATATTCCTCATCCACCTTACTCTCCCGATCTTGCTCTTTCAGACTACCATTTGTTTCGTAATTTACAGAATCATTTTGGGGACATAACTTTCGCAAGCCAGGAGGAGGTCGAAACTGACATTTCAGAGTTCATCGCTTTGAAACCAAACGAGTTTGACATTGATGGGATTAAAAAGCTTTTAAATAGATGGAAGGAAGTCATAGATAGTTAGGGAAAGTGCATTGCTGATTAAATTTTGATTAAATATAACACTTGATCACTTGTTTTCTTTATTCCAAATTCGGACAGAACTTATGGGATGACCTGATATATAAGCTCTGTGTAATGAAGATTGGTATGAGCTCTGTTTATTGAAGATTTACAAAAGTGTATCAGGAGTTTGAAAATATATGTCAAGACCGAAATTTATGCATTAATTCAAATTTGTTTTCTCTTACATAACCTTATGTATTAAACGCACTACATGAAATATATATTGGCTGTGTTTTTTTTTTTAAATGAAGACATTGAATTAAATAAGTTCAAATATGTAAATTTTGATGAAAGATGTTATGACAGCGGCGAATTTTAAGTCTCAATTTAGATCAAATATTTATGATATTCAACATCGCTATCTGATCTCAATATTTTTTCTTCCTAAAAAATGTATTTTGATTGGAATCTACGTCTTTTCGTGTAACATGTAAGATTTTGCTAGAATCTAAAAAAATGGAAGCATTAGATAAGTGAAGGGAACGATGGCGCAGATGATAGAGGTAAGAAGCTGTTATTTAGTTGTTGCTACTGAGAAACATAGTTCGTTAAAATGTAGGTAAAGTGGAAGTAAGAGACTTTGCTAATATGAATTGACATGAAAAGTATGTATGTTACAATGAGCTGAGGATAAACGTACGAAATTATTTTGATGGCGCTTTGTGTTTTGTTTTATTACGTAGCAGATATATTTTCATTTTGATACTACGTATACACAAAATATCAGAAATTGAAAATAAATACCTCATTGTTGTCTCGGTATTGAAAATAACTGGGCTCAATGACTTTAATATCATGTGTTTGTTTGTACGCCTACGCTTGCATACAGATGTGTGTATAATATATTTTAAGTATATGAGTTTACATATTTTTTCTAAAGTATATTTCTTATTGACAACAACACATAACTATATTGCTAGATGAAATGTAGTTACAAACAAGAAAATGCTAATGTCCATGTATATGTTTAGCGTAAAAGCACACTACAATATACACACGCTGAGTGTGTATGTACATCCACTTGTATATAAGCATCAACATTAAAAATCTTTCACAAGAAATTGAATGCCTAGTGTAAGTTTTTTTTTCTTAAATTAATATAGTTATATAAGTGTGTGTATATGTATGTACGATTTGATCAATTATTTTTATATACATTGCTAATACGAATAGAAGCCAAATCATTTCAGAGAATCCATTAAAATCCTTTTGCTGATTTTCGAATAAGATTAGTTTCGGATTTAAGAATACAAGATTAAATATAGAAATGCCATCATATCCATTGTTATTTGCTTTCATTTCGTGTTTTTTTTCTTTCTTATAGAAGAATTTTCTTTCTTATAGAAGAATTTTCAAATGTGGAATATTTGTCATCGCAGTTATTGTTGTTGTTCAAGTCATTGTCCTTGTTGTTTTTGTTGTTGTCCTCGTCTTGCTGATATTGTTTAACCAAGTTCGTCTGGCTTCTATTCGAATTTCATTCGTATATAAAAATGTAATTGGTTAATATGAAAATAATCTTAGTATTTCAATGGTTTTTAAAAATAAATTTTTGAACCTATGAAAAGCGAAAAGCATAGTTGATTTCGTTGAGAATTGAACCTAAAAGTTAGACAGTCTTACATAAATACCACGGACATATTGGGCAATATTCTAAGAATCCTACTTGTATGCTGTATTGATATATCTAAACTATGAAAGGTTATTTAGAGTCTTGGATTTCATGTTCTTAGTTTCAGATGTACGCGATATAGCCTTTATTTACAGACAGTTTGCCAGCAATTAGATACTCTACCGTGAATATTGCCAATTAGAGTGATCCCCAATAGCATAAAGTTTGGTGTCTGACACTGGAGACGCTGGAATAAATTGTAGGGAATGAAAACCTTCTACATCCAGAGGGGTTTACATTTGTTGAATTCTTTCCATGAATTTAACTTTACTCATTATTAAGAATCACTAGTCGTTTAATAACAAACTTTGGACTAGAAAACAATAATCATTATGTTCAAATCCTGTATATATTAGCATATTATTTTACTGTTATTATTTCCCCGAGGTTTAAATAATGAGCTCAAAGAGCGACTGTTCCTCGATGATTATATTTATAATATTCATGAGTGATTTAGCCACAATAGATTACTCCATATTCGTGTTGCGCATTTTTGAGCAAGAAAATGTAGTCCAATGCTAATTTCTCATTAACATTTTATGGTTTCAAGAAACAACTGTAAGTTTATAGAACACCTGTTATTTCTATATCAGCATTTTCCAATTATAAGCTCTTAATACAAAGAATCAGTACGTGACACAAATTGCGTCAATGACAAGCCACGCAATCCACCTGATTTGACTCCGATAAAAGTATTACTAAATAGAAACAAACACCTCGCTCTAAGTAGTAATCCCTTGGTGAATGTTGCTTCGTTTCAAATCTATTTCTGACAATTGAATAATCATAATTCTTATGGAAACGTTACGAAGGATACCAAGTACAATACTCTCCGTAACCAACCCTATAGAGAATTCGTACCTGGTCAAAATAAGGTTATTGTAATAGAGATATTGTAGTTAGTCAAGAAAAACAAAAATATAACAATTACTACATAATGGATATCTGCAATTATATTCGTATGTTGAAACACTAAAGCCGGCGGATATATTTCCAGTCTTCCCCCAATGTGTATTTAATGGAATTAATTCGGAGCCGGAGTAATGGAACATTCATGTACTAAATAAAATAATTAATTTTCTGTTCCTTTCTGACTGCTATCTGACTAATCATATAGTATGGTTATCCAGCAACTAGTAAAGCAGGATATATGGCTCGATGACAGCTAGTTCCATAGATCTACTCAACTGTCTAACTATGAATGATTGTTTTAAAAATATATTTGTCAATCTACGCTTGTACAGTAATGTTGACGGCAAGTATCACCAAGTATTTGTGCGAGAATCACTGCGTCTATAATAATCTGATAATTTACAGACAAGAGAAACGTTGAAATTACGTATTATATTTAGTTATACATATACATACACAACGAACTCACACACACACAAACAAACACACGCCCATTTGCATGTATGCATATAAAACTACGTGTATAAATATATATACGTGTATAAATATATATACACATGTGTGTGACTATGTATGTGTGTTTGAACGTGTCTGTACTTAGTGATGTATCTAGTTGTGCATACGATTGTGTGCAAGTTTGTATGTATATATATATATATGTACATATGTATATACATATATATACATATACATATAAACACACACACACATATATATATATATAATATATATATATATAATATATATATATATATATATATACATATATATTTATATATGTATGCATCTATGCATAAAAATATATATGAGTATATAATTGCATATATAGACATAAATTACTCTCTTAAAGCTGCGAGTTTTATCGTAATATATCTGTACTTCACCGTCTCTTTCTCGTTATCTGTTACTAATTTTCATCCAATTGTATCAATTTAGAATCTATCAATTTTTCTCACACGAAGTTCTTATCATGATTAGAAAATAGTTTTCACCATTCCACTTTATTCTGCCAATAGTTTTTGACGTTATTTAATTTCTCTAATCTTTAGTTGTGTCTATTCCTTTCCATAATTTTTAATTTGTTCCTCAAAATAATAGTTACATTTTTCATTTCTTCGTAGCATACCCACCAACAAGACTCCTTCCCCACACCAAAGACCACTCTCTCATTCTCTCTCTCCTTCTCTCTCTCTCTATCTCTCTCTGTAAATATGTATATATATGTGTGTGGGGGGAGCGTGTGTATATATATATGTATATATATGGCTATATGTGTATGCATATGTATACCATCATATGCGTATATATATATAAGCTTATATATAGACATATATATCCATGTATATAAGAATATACATATGTATACGTATATGTACGTGTGTGTATATATATATATATATACATACAAGAAGATGTGTGTGATTATGTGTGTATGTGAGTGTATGTGTATGTGTATGTGTAAATTGAAAGGTCGTTGGGGAGGGTAATGAGATTTCTTGACTGGAATTAAAGAGAAGAAATGAAAAATGCAACATATTTTGAGATAGAAATTTTAAAATAGACACAACTAAAGATTACAGAAATGTTTAAAAGTCAATATATATATATATATGTGTGTGTGTATGTGTGTGTGTGTGTGTGTGTGTATGTATATATGTATATATGTGTGTGTGTGTATTTATATATGTAAAATATATGTGAATGTATATATGTATGTATGTATATATGCATGTACGTATGTTTGTATGTCAGACATGTATTCACAAATTCTATAAAATTAAATACATCTGTCATTCACGTATCCTTTAGTTTCTTTTGTCAGAATCGCACCTAGGGGCATATAATTGAGTCGAGAGAAGGAATATTAAAGCAACTTAAGATATCTGCACATATACTTCACACACACACACATACACACAGACACGCACATATATTTATATACAATGAGAGAGAGAGAGAGATAGGGAAACATTCAGATAATGACTTCTGTACTTGCAATAAGGCTTCCGTCCACATCTTTGTATCTGCAAACCCCAGACAAAAATGATGGGTTTTAATAATTAAACAAACATTTTTTAGGTCACATAAATACTCAGCTTTTCCCGTGGAATACATAGATATGTGTATGTGAGTACCTGTGTGTGTATGTATATGCATATGTATATATGTATATGTGTTTATATATATATATATACATATATATATATATATATATGTGTTATATATTATATATATATACATATATATATATATATGCATATATATGTATATGTATATACATATACACATATATATATATATGTATGTATATATGTGTATATATACATATATACATATATATATATATATATATATATATATATTATACATACATATATATATAGGCGCAAGAGTGGCTGTGTGGTAAGTAGCTTGCTAACCAACCACATGGTTGCGGGTTCAGTCCCACTGCATGGCATCTTGGGCAAGTGTCTTCTGCTATAGCCTCAGGCCAACCAATGCCTTGTGAGTGGGTTTGGTAGACGGAAACTGAAAGAATCCTGTCGTATATATGTATATATATATATATATATATATATATATACAATATATATAAGTATATATATTATATATATATACATACATATATACATACATATATACATACATGTGTATATATATATATATATATATATATATATATATATTATATTTAAAAGGGCTTAGTAAAATAATTACTTTGCCGCATACTGAACTCATTAGAAATAGCAGCTAAAAAAATTTTATAAAACTATTTCTAATACTTAAAGAAAACCTCTCTCATATAGTGTTTGCCCAATTCAACTCACGAAAGTATGGGGGTAGAGACATTAAAAAATCAAATGCAAAGGTTATTTGAGAACGTACGTTTCAAGATTAGTCAAAATCTTCATTTCTATCATCAGCTCAGAAGGGCTTAGTAAAATAAATTACTTTGCCGCATACTGAACTCATTAGAAATAGCATTAGAAATGGTCTCTACCCCCATACTTTCGTGAGTTGAATTGAGCAAACACTATATGAGAGAGGTTTTCTTTAAGTATTAGAAATAGTTTTATAAAAGTTTTTTTAGCTGCTATTTCTAATGAGTTCAGTATGCGGCAAAGTAATTTATTTTACTAAGCCCTTTTATATAATGTAATAATTTGAATTCGCCTTAAATGGTCCCTTTGCATACTGAATACTTGGTGAAATTGATTAATTAATTAATTTTACCCTCAATTGTTGAAATTATAATTCATCTCTCTCTATTTAAATGCTCGGATTTTACCGAAAAAAGCATAGTGTTTACTGATTTAACCCACGCTGGTGGAAAGGGGAGAGCAGAAATTCTTCGCTTGCATATTTGAGTTTGCTGGCACTGTTAGTTTCGAGCGGATCTTCAGAAGCGATAAGAAGCCGAAGGGTATGCTCCTACTTTCAGTGTTTTCAAATCCAAACCAGGGAGTTCTGAGCTGATGATAGAAATGTCGATTTTGACTAATCTTGAAACGTACGTTCTCAAATAACCTTTGCATTTGATTTTTTAATGTCTCTCCCCCATACTTTCGTGAGTTGAATTGAGCAAACACTATATGAGAGAGGTTTTCTTTACGTATTAGAAATAGTTTTATAAAAGTTTTTTTAGCTGCTATTTCTAATGAGTTCTGTATGCGGCAAAGTAATTTATTTTACTAAGCCCTTTTATATAATGTAATAATTTGAATTCGCCTTAAATGGTCCCTTTGCATACTGAATACTTGGTGAAATTGATTAATTAATTAATTTTACCCTCCATTGTTGAAATTATATAAATATATATATTTATATCAGAGTATACTCAAATCTTATTCAATGGATATGCAGAAGATATTTGCAATCAAATTTTAGATTTGTTAAGTTATTTCTAAATCAAGCTTTGTGGTATCATATCCTACTCATGTAGAGAGTTGTTGTTGGCTGAGTTGTATCCAGGTATAGGTAGATATCTGGTATCCCTTGAAGGAATTTTCCAGGTTTCGCTTGAAGGTGATGAAATATTTTCCTTTGATCTCCGTTGGGAAAATTTTAAATAGAACATTACTTGTTGAGGGATAGAAATTGTGTTGCAGTGAATCTGTTTTCATCCTGAATTATGTAATGGGCTAATAGCCCATTACATAATATTGGCATTCGGGATGAAAACAAATTTTGTTGCAAGTATAGGTAGATACTTGCGAGAAAGTTATGCCACAATATACATCTGGAAGATTCTAAAAGGACTTGTTCCAAACTTTGGCATCGAGAGTTACACAAATGCCAGAACTGGGCGCCACTGCATAGTGCCAAGGACTCCAAATTTGCCATCAAGATGTAGGACAAGATACTGTGATAGCCTGGGCTTCCGAGGCCCACAGCTCTTCAGTATCCTCCCGAAGAACCTAAGAGATCTGCATCGGGTGGATGCAGATGTCTGTAAAATGAAACTGGATCTCTTCTTGTCAGGTGTCCCAGATGAACCAACTTCACGGCAGAAGGTGCAGATGAGGGTAGCTGCATCGAACTCTCTCATGCACCTGATGGTATTTGCTAAAAAGCATTCGTGAAGTAAAATCATGTAGCAACACCAAATGGCAGTGCCCCAGCATAACCACAGCTTGTGAGCTGAAACTGAATAAAATAAAATTTTAAAAAAAAGTATTTCTAATATTCAACAATGGAGTGCTGACAATAGGCCGTTGAAACACTTGTAGTGATTTGTAATATAGCCTATTCAATCCATTTTCTGATATTAATTTTTTTGTATATTCTCTATGGATATTTTCGGATTTCATACGTATATCCAGTGACTGTCATGGTTTCATATGGTGGCCGATAATCGAAGAAATGCTTGAGAAAGAACTTCAAGGTTTGTATAAGATTATATTAACGTGTGTGTGTGTGTGTATGTGTGCGTGCCTGTGGCTGTGTGTTTGTGTGTGTGTTGTGTGTGTGTGTGTGTAAGGAAATAGTGATTTGGAATCATACCAGGTAACTTATAAGCACACTAATATAATCCAGATCTGGTTAACTACATAGAGTGATAGGGATCATACAAAGAACGTACGGAGGATTGTGAAAGGAGGTTAACTGAGCCCAAACTACATTGTTCTAACTTCAAGAGCAAATTGGTACGTCCACTTTGAGTCAATGCCTCAGAAAATTCTACTTTATATATGTACTAGCAGTATAACACGGCCTTGCCCGGGATTAAGTTACGATTATTAAGCTAATCAAGTTCTTTATTTCCAACTAAACTAAGCAATATCGACGTCAAATTTGGGCGAAATCCATTGAAATAGGTTATATATATATATATATATATATATATATATATATTATATATATATATATATATATATATATATTGTATAAGGAGAGTTTACGAAAAAACAAAAGGCGAAGACAGGTGATGTACAAAACAAACAGATGTATTAGTATAACGCTCAAGAATAGAAAGAAAGTATTTTACGTTTCTAGCCTACAGAAGGGGACACAGAAAAAAGAAAGGCGAGAAACAAGGAGAAAAAAATATATCATATATATAATATAGTATGTTATAAATATATATGAACGACACACACGAACACTCATTCACACACGTACGTACGTACACCTATTGCATGTTTTGTGCACGAATACATGTTCATAAACAGAAATGAATGAAACAAATGTTGGTAAATTTGTAGATTAACACTCGCATGATTTACATTAAGAAAAAAATTTTTTTTACGTGGAAGCAACTACTCTGGCCCCCTAATATGCTACAAAACCATTTTTGTGGTCCGTGAATCGGAGTGGGGTGTAGAAATTGTACCCATTTATATTGTGTAAGTCACTGACAAACTGTTACCTACCTATTTGTTTCTTTGTTTTTAAATACATAGATTCTCAACAAAACACTTTTTTACTCGGTGTAAAATAAAAACAAAACTCTTTCACTCCCAAAGTAATGTTGTGTAAGAGAGAGGGGGGAGAAAGATGAACGATTTAAAATAAATATATTGTAATTGTTGTGTGAGAAAGTATATATACTATGATTATAATATATAGTGTCTTTCAAAAGCATCTTAAATTTGAACAATATATCTCACGTCTTAGAAAAAACAAAACATTTTACATTATATTTTTTATGAACGTCGTCAGTTACTCTCTCTCTCCCTCTCCCTCTCTCCCTCTCTCTCTGTCTTGAACTTTGCCTTTCCCTTTTTTTGTTTAGACGCTGTCAAACCCTCAGCCTCTTCCACTTTTCTTTACCTTACTTTTTTTTGGTTAGACGCTGTCAAACTATCTCCCACTCTTCCTTACACATACTTTTTCGTTACTATTCTTGTTGGAAGTTGCGAAAAACTCTCTCTCCCTCACACACACACACACATACACACATACATCAACACACAACTTCTCTCTCTCCTCACACACACACTGTCGCTTGTCTATGGCTAGAAGGGACTTAACTGATGTTTACAACCTTCAAAATTGGTAAAATCTATGGCTGAAAATAGATTTTTACCGCTAAAAGCTATGGCTGAAATAGTTTTTTTTACCACTATCCGCGGGTGCCTCGGCAAAAATAAGTAAAAACACCCCAGTTAGGATGTTGACGAATGTTCTCCTAAACTTGGAGCGACATGCGTGCTAATTTGTGGACGTGTATAAATTACAATCACGCACACACACACACATCATACCTTTTATAGATACAGAAAATAACAGCTGATGGTATTTTTAATTATCACATGGGGTCACGAGCTTCTGGTTTTAAAAAATTACGTAGCCAGCATTCCTCGTTCAAAATATAGGGATAAAATATATTATACCTGTTTGAGTGTGTTTTTCTTGACTTTGAATTATAAGGACACTAAATATAACGTTAAACGGGCAACTATTTGTTGCGTGTCACCGAATAGTACTGAGAATTCGAAATGAAATTTATCCTTGGAAGCAATATTCCATATCTTTACTTCTAATAGTAGGTTATTAAATCTCGGAAATGAATTAGCAATAGAATACGCAAATTAATTTAGAAAAGTATTTAAGTATTTTCCAAATAAGGATTTTTCAAAGTACAAATCACGTAGATAGAAGTGCACAAATGTTACCCTCGTCAAACAATCGCAAATTTACCTTAGTTAGATTTTAACAAACTCACAATAAATTCTCACATTATAATTTGTATTTTTTGTGAATTGAAACATAATTTCATTAGAATATCAACTTTCTTCATCTCATTACTAGACTTCTGATATGGTATGTGTAGTCCCCGTAACTTAGCGGTTAGGCCAAAGAGACCGATAAAATAATTACTAGGTTTACAAAGAATAAGTCCAGGGGTCGATTTGTTTGACTAAAGGCGGTGCTCCATCATGGCAACTGTCAAATGATTGAAAGAAATGAAAGAAAAATACAACATATATATATATACATAAATACAACATATATATATATATATATATATATATATATATATATATCAATAGAGCTCCAAAGACATCACAAAAACAGTTCGGGTTCAGAATGGAAAAAAATAAGGTTATATTTATATTTATAAATACACTATTACGTTTATAGATACACGTTTGAAAGTGGTTTCGTTTCATTAGTCCTTTTCAACTAACGGTCTTTTAAATAACCGGTTGTATGAAATAAAAAAATTACGATTAAAAACCATGTTATTTAAAATTGAAGAAACACTTTAATCAAAAATTAACTCTAGTAGAAGTAAAAAAAAATCCTGTATACTGGGGATAAATTAATTAATGGTAAAATGATAAATTTAAATTAAAAGACACGTCCATTTAAAATAACATTTACAAGGAGTAACATTATTAAAAAAGCATATACATTTAGTAATAATACAAATACCATAAAACCTATATATATATATATATATATATATATATATATACATACACTAAACATACAAACGGTGGTACATGCCTACATACATATACAAACAAATACAGGCTAAACATATGTATACAGTAAGGCATACATAGGTATCCACGTACGTAGTTATGCACACATGAAAATAATCCGTGTGTATTTCTAAATATACAACTTGTTACAAGCGAGAGAAAACAAAGCAGAGAATAATAAGGGGTGACAGAAAGAAAGAGAAGAAAATAGAAGCAGTGGAAGAAAGAAAAAAATGAGAGAGAGAAAATTAGAAAGAGAAAAATAGATAGCGAGAGAGAGAGAGGGAGAGAGAGAAATGATTTGGAAGTTGGCGTTCCCAAAATGCATCTAACAAATGTTAGATTCTTCAGTAAGTTTGCAAGCGCATGCATATAAAGACAGGTATATCTACATAAATGCATACACACATGCAATAGTAACGCACATGTAGACACACATATGAAGGAAGAGAGGAAGTTGGTAGGAGTGAAAAGAGGAACTGGGTGTCGGAGGAAGAGCGGAGGGACAAGTCAGATGAAGAAAGGAGAGGAATTGAGCCCATGTGACGCAAAAGGAGAGAAGAGAGAGGATTAATTGCCGTTCACGGTACAGGTAGGAGTCTGGATGGCCCTGTGCAAAAACAGCCCGAACATAGACAAATGTTGTGGTAAATAACCGGTAGAGCGGGAATGGCGCGAGAACGGGGTGTCGTTGCCGTGTCGGATGTCTCGGAGGTGATCCGCCAACCGGTCAGCTAAGCTGCGTCCCGTTTGAGCGATGTATAGGGAAGAGTAGAAAGGAGTCGGTGATGTGATAGGGACGATGATGGGTGCCAGTGAGGAGGGTGGTGTTGGAGAGGTAGGGGCAAGTACGGCAGCATGGGTGGGAGCAGGGTATTGAGCCAGGCCGGTAGGTGGGGTTGCGGAAGAAACTTTAGACCAGAAGGTCACGCAAATTGTGGGCTCGTTTGAAGCGGGGAAGATGTACGAGGTGGAGTTTTCAGACTAGGGTTACCGTAATACTCAGAGATGGTGTGTTGCGGGGGTAGAGTGTAGGGACTGGCAAACGAGGGGAAACGGAAGACGGGGAGGCGGGTGCGGAGCGAAAGCGCAGAAGCACTGTCCACGGAGCATGCTCCGGCAAGGGCAGTGTGGTTAGTGGTGAGGGGATATCCACGATGGATGAAGTGGCGACCCAAGACTTGAGACTGAGTCATGGTTTTTATAGCAGAGCCTGCGCAGTCGGAGGAATTGGGAGTTGGGATGGAGAGCTTGGTGTGGGTAGTGTTGGAGGAGGAAAATTTAAGGTAGGAATGTGAATCGGTGTGTTTGTAGTGGATGGAGGTAGTGAGAGAGGAGTGGTGTATACTCACAGAAATGTCATGAAATGCGACGGAGGAGTTAGAAATAGTGCAGGAGAATTCGACGGCATGATAGAAGGATTGGACAAAAGAGAGGAAGAAGTTTAGTTGTTCGCGGGAGAGTACGGTTGCACCGATACAGTCATCGATATAACGACCGTATAGTTCGGGATTAGTGAATCGTGAGAATATTTGGGCCTCATATTATCCAACGAACAGGTTCGCATAGCTGGAGTCCATTCTCGTTCCAGTGGCCACTTCCGAGAACATGTTGATAAAAGACCCCCGCGAACGAGAAGCAGTTGAGGGAGAGAACAAGTTCGGCTAGATGAAGAAATGTGGAAGGGGACATTTTATAACATCAAGTTTAAGCATGTACATCGGACAATGCAGGATGAATTTAAATTTTATAATTTATTGTTTTTACAAAATAAACGCTAGTCCTAAAATCAAGTCATCCTGTTTTAATTTTTTCCATTTCTTTCTTTTATTAGTACAATATCTTATAGCCTACAAAATTAACAGTATCACATTCACTATGAAAAATAATAATTTTTGCTTTTGTTTTTTGGAGGGCGGTTGAATCGAAATAAATTATTATTACAACAGTAATTTTGAATGATTGAGAATACAGTTGAGTGCTTTACATAGTTGCTTTCTTTACACTAAATATGTGTTACGCCTACACCTCTGAGAAAAAAATATAATTTATTTTTATTTGCACTATTACACAGGAAATCTTTGTTAGTGCATTAAAATAGTTGGAGATTCAGACACGACCTTAATGCATTTGTCATATCGGCTGTGGAATATATTGGAAAATCAACGCAGCTGGCTCAGTAATAAGATTATAACACACACGTATATACGCTTTTACATATTTATGTACATATATGCAATGTGCACGTATATGTATGTTGGTCTATAGATTGGCAAATATTGTAAAAATCCAACCACAATCATTTTTAGTGTATAGTTATTTCACTTTGCCGAATGAGTTAAAGTTCTACAAATGGTAATCTTCCAAATGGGATAAAATAATTTCCCATCATTTGCTGGTAGAATTAATCCATCAGCGATTTTAATACCACCATCGCCCGTTCCATAGACACATTTAATAGAGACCACGGATTCGAAATTCTCTGGTACATGTCACTGGGGAAAAGAAACTTTGCTCACAAGTCCTCCTCCCCTCCGCCCACTGACATCATGATAAATCTTTCAGCTGCAGTCCATTCTTCAGTGATTATCCGATGTTCAAGTGAATGCTAAACATACGTTTACTGGTTCGTTTGCATTTGCTAACGCAAGTAAGCGATGCGTGTGTGTGTATGCACGTATATAAATATGTGTGTGTATGTATGCACGTATGTATGTATTATGTCTGTGTATATATGTATGTATTCATATGTATATGTTAATATATATATTAACTTGACAAAATCGAGTATATCTATTTAATCCACACAAAGACTTACAATGTACACATGTCTAATATAAAAGACTACCCAGCTGGAGTATATTCGGATCGTCTTTGGTGCTGTGATCCTCTTTCTTCTCCTTTCAGCATGACATTGAATATAGTATATAGAAAATCATTTACTCACAATGGAAAATTATATGAACTCATATACTTCACAGAACACATTTATGTCGTTTATTAGTCGAAATTGTCAGATATAATATAAACATAATTTGATAAAGTGACAACCTTTGCAAGCCTCAGTTCTATTCGAGCAAATGCCTGGAGTGCTATACATATTTTTATGACCACAAAATTGAAGAATTCAATGTTTATACAATTGATATTACAACGAAGAATTAGTACACCTAATAAAATTTATTTATATTGAATCTGAAGTAATCCTGTTTGTGACGACAGTATCTCTTATGCTTCTAGTTTTTAATCTTTTATTAGTTTCAGTCACTGAGCTGAAACACGTTCGGGCACACCATGATCTAATTTCATCGTCGTAATTGATTTCTGTAATGACCATTTCCTTGTTCTATTAATATAGAATATTCAAATCGGACAATTGTAAATGATATAATTTATAAGAACTGTACAAGCCTGGTCTACAACCAACTCACCTGAAGATTGCTATTGGTGGACCAATAATATATGCATAAATTTTCAATTACATGCTGGTACTGTTGTGCCAAAACAATTGTAGGGATCTGGAATAAAGACTGTTTATTTAATTTTCTCTTATAAAAATTCTATTGTATAGACTGCATATATTCATCTATTTTCACATCCATAGCAAGTAAAAGAAGTTCTACAGTATGATAGCATTGTGGTAACCGATACCCATAGGGGAGCAAGCTGCAAGATTATTACACAAATAATATTATATATATATATATATATACAGGGGTTGGACAAAATAATAGAAACATCTAGCATCATAGCATCATAATTTTGAAATATCTATAAAACCGGCAAAAGCTTGTTTATTTTCATGCTCCTGATTTATTATTAGTGTTGCTTAATATGTTTGCTAAAATAGCTGTTTCTGTTGAGATATCATCAGAAAAAGGCAATTAAAATTCATTAAAATCACAGATCTATGGGACCTTCAAAGAGGTCAAATTGTTGGTGCTCGTATGGCAGGCGCTAGCGTAATGAAACAGCCGAAATGTTTGGTGTATCAAGAAGTACTATCTCAAATATAATGACAGCTTTTGAGAAACAGGGAAGAACCTCCTCGTCGTAACAAAACTCCGGAAGAAAACCAAAACTTTCAGATAGGAACCGTCGGATCCTTTCCCAAAAGTTTTAGAAAGGATCAGAAAAGTATAACTCCCAAAATTACTGCAGAGCTTAATGACGACATCGAGAACCCAGTTTCCAGAAAAACTGAACGACGGGAGCTGCACAAAGCCGGATTTAATGGGAGGGCTGCAATCAGAAAACCACTACTTGCAAAAACAAATGTTGCAAAGCGTTTCAAGTGGAGTAAAAACCACCTACTGACTTGGTCCCTAAAGCAGTGGAAGAATCTTATTTTCTCAGACGAGTCATCCCTTACCTTATTTCCGACCATCGACCGAGTATACGTGTGGAGACAGCCAAAAGAAGCATTTAACGCTGACTTTCTTCTTCCAACTGTTAAACATGTAGGAGGACCTGTGATGATCTCGAGGAGAGGCTAAGTGTTTCCTTTGGAAGCAATTCAAGCTTTGTACAAGTCCATAGCTCGTATAATTCAAGCTGTAATTACTGCCAAATGCAGAACTGCTCCATATTAAAGTAAATTTGTTTGAAATTTTTCAGCTGTTTCCATTATTCTTTCCAACCTCTGCATATATATGTGTGTGAGTGTGCGTGTGTATTTGTATGCCTGTATATATATATATATATATATATATATATATATATATATATGTGTGTGTGTGTGTGTGTGTGTGTGTGTGTATATATATATATATATATAATATATATATATATATATATATATATATATATATGTATATATGTATATATATACATAAATTCAATTTCAGCATGTAATTTCCTCCTTATGGAATATGAAATCCAGTCATCAACTGACCTTATTGATGATATATTGAGAGCATTTTCACAATATATAGTGATAAATATTCTAATTTTCAGCTATATTAACATAAGAAAATGGAGAAAAATATATAGTCGATACTTATTTTAATTGTATCACGATAAAAACATACCAAACCATTTAATAGAAATAAAATTAAATAGAACATAGATTGATAGAAAAAAGCATTAATAGCGCCTACACATGTTTCACTCTGTTCATTAGTTGAACAGCGTTTAATATCCGCAGTTTTCGAACCATGTTAAGAGTTCTAGATGTAAAAGAACCACCAGATATCCTCTGAGCTGCATTGTAGAAAAGGCTAATGCTTACATACTTTTCAAAGGAATTCAATTTGGCGGTACAAAAAACACTGAGTAAGATAGATGGGGACTGCATTTTCATATATCCAAGTAATGTAAACATTAAGTTGTTAGAAAAGATGTCAAGGGGGGTAGTAAGGAGAACTATTAGCTAATCAAATCATGCTAAAAGTGTATGATGGATTTGAAAAATAAACAGTTATAGGTACTGAGAGACATTATGTAATCATTTTAAAGGAATACAGATGGTTAGGCGTTGCGAGGGGCATTATATAATTAGGGTAAAATATTTTGAAGACGTTAATTAGATAGAATGAATTAAAGAGAAGAAGAGTGAGACGTAAGAAATTCAAAAATAGGAATTCATAAAGAGATTTGTGTCTTTACTGGTTAAGATCAATATGTGGTGGAGAGTATATATGCTAAATAAAATATTAAGATACTAATTCTACGTTCCATTTAGGAGAGAGATTTATCGTTACTTATAGTAGAGAAAAGTTGTTATTATTATTATCATTATTATTATTATTATTGTTATTATTATTATTATTATTATTATTATTATTATTATTAATATTATTATTATTATTATTATTATTATTATTATTATCATTATTATTATTATTATATTATATTATTATTATTATTATTATTATTATTATTATTATTATTATTATATTATTATTATTATTATGTTGCATTGAAATGGGCTAATAGATGCATTCTATTATGCAGAATATCTATTAGATTGAAAAATATTATAGTGTACTTCTATGAGGAATTTAAAGATTTGTGCAAATAAAAGTAAAAATGAGAGGTAGTATTTTTTAAAACAATCGCTACTTATTCAAAAAAGATGGTTATAATCAAGAATAACGAGTTATCTACCTTCGTCTACCCAGCGGAATTCTGATCAATTGACAGATAAACGAATTAGAAAGAGATTATTAGGAAATATAGAAACACACACGCACATACGTATATATATATATATATACAGAGATACAGAGGGAGAGACTTAGATAGATAGATAGATAGATAGATAGATAGATAGATAGATAGATAGATAGATAGATAGATAGATAGATAGATAGATAGATAGATAGATAGAGTTTGAAACATGTGTAGGCACTTTTTATGTTTTTTTCCTTTTATTATATTTGCTATTTTTATAGTAATATAAATAAAATAATTATCCACTATACATTTTTCTCCATTCTCTTATATTAATATATACTAGCTGGACCCGTGAAGAATTCACATTCACAGAAAACATAGAAACGGTAAGCATATGTAAACAGTGCACTGATACCATGAAAAACGTTTGCATATTATGACCGTCGGTCTTTACGTTCTGAGTTCGAATTCTGCTGAGGTCGATTTTACGTTTCGTCCTTTGAGGATCGATAAAGTAAGTACCAGTTATGTACTGGGTTCGATCTAATATCTCATTTACGCAAACGTAAACTGAATTACTATTTAACCTTAAAATATTTCGTGCATATTCAAAGAACATTCTTGGTTTTGTGGTATGGAACGTTTTATTGGTATTCTGTTATTCTTATACTTGTCACAGTAATTTGACGGTGGCCATGCTGGAGGACCGCATTTTATTCGAAGAAATCGACACCTGAACTTAGTCCCTGTAAGCATGGTGCTTATTCTATCAGTCTCTTCTGCTGAACAGCTAAATTACAGGGACTCAAACGCACTATTATCGGTTGTCAAGCAATGGTGGTCGTGGGACTAATCCCAAATACACACACACACATACATACATACATAGTTAATCCAAACAAGAAAGCACAAAAAACACAACAACGCGAGGACGTGGAACAAATATAGTATTATTGAACGCTCAGTAAGGAAGGAAAGAAGGAGGGTTTAACGTTTCGAGCGGAGCTCTTCGTCGGAAACATAGGAGAAGGAAAGATCCAGAGAAGGGAAGACAGAGGAAAACAAAAGCCAATGGTACACACGAGGTCACATTTTGAAAGACCGGAAGGAAAAGGGTGAAGAAGGATGTTTTCAAAGACAGAAGAGTAGTATTGTCAAAGACAGCAGAATGGTAGGAGGGGGAATGTGTGTGTAACTGTGGATATGTGCGTGCGCGGTAGTCTGCGCGTGCGTGTGTGTGTGTATGTGTGCAATGATGACACGTCTGTGTGTGTGTGTGTGTACGTTTGTGTGTATGTGTGTGTGGTTGTAGCTGTAAACAAAGGGCTAGTAGTAAGGCTGGCTAGTTTGTAAGGCTAGTAGAATAAGGAGTGGTGTTTTTGTCCCTGCCACAGGTCAGTCGTGTTACTTTGAAGTATGTGTGTGTGCGTGTATGTATATGTATCGTGCGTGTGTTTTGTTTGTAGTGTGTGTGTGTGTGTGTATGTATGTGTGTTTTCGTGTGTGTATGAGTAGAGTTTGGGTGGTGGGGAATAACTGTGCTATACTTAGTATATGTGTGCGTGTGTGATTGTACGTGCGTATGTGTGTATATATGTATGTATAATTGTGTGCGTGTATGTATAATTGTGTGCCGTGTGTATGGGATGTATGTGTGGGTTCATTTCTGTTTGTGTGTATGTATGTGCGTGCGTGTAGTTGTGTGTGCGTGTACGTGTGCGTTTGTATGTGTGTGTGTGTAAGCGTATATGGATGTATATGCGTGAATCCGTGGGGTTGTGAGTTTTGGGTGTGTGCATTCGTGTGCGTGTGTGCGTACGTATGTGTGCGCATGTTTATGTGTGCGTATGTGTGTGTGTGTCTGTGCGCATGTGTGTATAAGCGTGTGCGTATCTGTATGAGTATTGTTTGTTGGAGGTATATGTGGGCATCTGTGCTGGTGTGTGTGTTTGTACGTGTGTATGAGTGTGTGCGTGTATTGTATATATATATATATATGTGTGTGTGTGTGTGTGTGTGTGTGTGTGTACGTGCCAGCGAGTGAATGTATGTATACATGTGCGTGTGTGTACAAATGTAGAGGTTTATATGTGTGTATATATATATATATGTGTATGCAAGCACAAACGTAATAATTGAAAGATTGATGGAAAAAAAAATTGGTGTGGCTGTATGTGAATCCACAGGCACACACATACATACTCTGACGCACGCCTGCAATACAGCCAACCCCATATATATATATATATGTATGTATGTATGTATGTATGTGTGTGTGTGAATGTATGCGTTTGTGTGGGGTTTTTTTTTTTAGTTGTGTGGGCGTAATGTAAATGCGTGTGCTTGTGTGCGTATACATACATACATACCTACATGAATGCATATATATGACGAGCTTGGTGATAGTAGTGGTGATGCTGGCTGGTGCAATTTTGTGGTTTGCTGGTACGCCGAGAGAGATCCAACGGGCCCATAGCTGGTTCCCTGATCTCAAAGGTGTAATGTGGATGTGTAATGATGGAGCAGCAGGTGTGATGATGGTGCTAGCTGGTGTGGTGCTCTTCCTCACAGTACTTCATGGTAGACAATATTTGGTGTGTATATCATACCACGATTTTAGCCTTGTCTCTTATCCTAGTTAAGTGTCATAACTCTTACTTTAATATTGTTCATAGCTCGTGCTCCTGAAAATGCGACATATAATTGGCTATGAGAAGATACCGATTGAGGCAAATGTATTCCACCTTTTTCAAATGTTTTCTCTTCAGACTTATTAATTGTCATTGAATATGCAAGTCTAAGTATAAACCGAAGTCTATTTAGTGTGAATGGAATATTTGCATTACTAGGGCTAAGTTTAATTCTGGAATTAGAACTGTACGACCTCTGTTGGAGCCGTTTACCAATGATGCCTCTACACAATGTTCATAAATTCTTTGCACTTTCATGCAAGCTCCATTGCATAATCCTTGACTGATCGAAAGTTTTCTTAGCAGCATTACAATAGCCCCTACTTTTAAGTTGAAGCCATGAGGAGGCATAACAGATGGAATGAGTGAATTTTTGAATTCAAATGGACAGTTCTGAACCTCCTCTTCATTATTGCAGGATATTGAATCTGTGCTTAAATATGTTTTAAATGCCCCTAGTATATTATTAAGAACTCTTTCATTTATTGCAAGGCAGTCAGAATTTTTAGGAGATAAAATTACTCTATTTTCCATTTCTTCTAGCGTGCAGGTGTTGAAAATGTGTAGGTACAATTGTACAAATTGAAATACAAAATAACGAAATCATAAATTAATTTATGAATGAGTTTGGTAATTGCGTTTATTTCCACCACGCGATATTTATTATTGCAAACATGTTTTAACTAACCTGTACTATGCACACACACAAATACATTCATATGTATATGTATATATTTATATATATATATATATATATATATATATATATATATATATATATATATATATATATATATGTCTCGAGTTGTAGCTGTAATTCAAAGGGGCTAGCCTTGTAATATTCTGTGTGAAGCTGAATCCTCCTGAGAACTACGTTAACGTTATGCATGCCTGTGGAGTACTCAGTCATTTGTGAGTTAATTTTGTCCCCGTGTTGTAATGAAAAGTGAAATTGACATCCAATATTTGTTGTGTCTATGTATCTATGTATGAACTGTCTCTCTCATTTACCCTCTTTCTCTCTTTCTCTTTCACTTCCTTTGTGTCCCTCTTCTTCCCCGCTTTTGATTTAACAATGTGTATATGTATATATGCATCAACCTCTCTTGCGATATGATAAATATTTAAAAGCACAAAACGAACGCCGTCAGCACTCACTGTCTTTCAATCTCTCTCTCTCTCTCTTCCTCTCGCACTCTCTCGCGTTCTCTTTCACTCTCACGTTTTTCTCTCACTGTCTCTCTCTCTCACTGTCTCTCTCTCTCACTGTCTCTTACTTTCTCTCCATCCTCCTCTCTCTCGCTTTGCCACTTCTTTGAAGTGTGACGCACACAACAGGTACGTACAAAAACAAAAAGTTAGCACATTAATATTATTGATATATATATTTCCGAATTTGTAAATGTGTGTAGAATAATATATCAGTTGATTAAAGTTACAACATTGTCAAGTTTTCATGTTTTTTATTATTGTATTTATTTGTTTTACAATGCTAAAGCGTGTTAAATATTAAAAACAAATATTTTATAGTTATATACATAATTATAACAAGGGTTTGGCTTGTTTTTCACCAGTGAAAAATAGACGTCAGAAGACACTATTACCACCATAAATTCTCCGTGAAAAACACTACATAACAGGCTAGCAGACGAAAGAAAAGGAATTATGAATTAAACCGCGTACATGATAGTGTTTCCAGCTTAAAGTAATAAAACACTACCTCTTGCCTTCATCAGCGTCGGTATTCCAAGGCATAAATATACGAGTAACCACGAATATGTAAGCGAGCTACGTCTTCGCTTAACGTATATCCGTCGAGACCCGCAGAGAAGTAGAATTCATATATGCTTTTTTCCCTTTATTATTATTATAATTATTATTTGAAAAAAGAATTTGCTCCTTGATCAAAACAGTATTAACTGCATACTTGATCTTTAACACATTGCACATAGCTATAAGAGAAGGATATGAAGTCTACTTCGCAGTATATCTCTGCGAGTCGTGCTGCACGAAATTTTGTCAGTGAACAGGCCACGGTCTCAATGCGACGAAAATATTTTGACACAAATTAAATTTAAATTTATAAGTGAATCTAACGGGTTTTGAGTGTTATTAAATGGCTTATAGATACCTTCCACAAGAAATTTTTGTCTTTATTATTTACTTCTATATTCAGCATTATACACACTTTTTTTCCAAACTGTAAATCATGACACTCAAAAATTGTCTTCGTAAGAAACATTGTTTTCTGAGTTCAACCTTTTCATATTTGGAACACCTGCGATTTCTTGATGCAGCAAACTGATTGTGACCCACAAAAATATTTTATGCGTAAGGGATAACAAACTCAACTAATTGAAACAACCAACTGTAGTAAGGAAATAAATACTATATTTTGTTAAGTGATGTCTTTGAATTATAAGTATACTACGTCGCGAATGCAGGAGCAACAGGGAATTGTCTTAAAAATAAGGAAAATTTATGTATTCAATAGCTGAAAGTTGATATGGGTATTATGGAGAATCAGCAGCTTTACAGACTAATTTTATTTGCTACCTTGAATGTGATAGTAGCAGATTGCTTTAAATTTGCTATATGATATTAACTGTTTTCGTATCTTTCTGAAATTATAGAAGCGAAGGCACTAAGGAGAGTAGACAGTGCGTTGGAGTTTGGGGTATTTGTATATTGAAGCGATATAGATAATTTAAATGAGAAGAGAAATGTATGAGAGAGTGAAGGAAAGAAAGAAAAAGATGTAGTAGAAGAAAACGATGAAAAGAGAAAGACAGAAATAAGCAAAGAATACAGGATAAAGGGTGGGAAAGGGATATAAAAGAGTTAAAGGGAGAGTGAAGAAGAGAGAAAAATGAGTGGAAGGAAGTATACTGAGAGACAGTGAAAGAGGGTGATAAAATTAGAGAAACAGGTAGGTAAAGATAATGAAGGAAAAAGGAGTAAAAGAGAGAACAACTGGAATAACTGAAATAGGGAAAGCTGAAACAAAAGCGAGAGAAAGAATGAGAATTGTAGAACGAGTGCGTAAGAGAGAGGAACAGATAGAGAGATGTGCAGTAGTGAAGGAAGGGGGAACAAAAGAGCAGAGAACAAATGTATGGTATGAAGGAAAAGACAATGAAGGAAGAAAGAGACAGTCAGACAAACAGATAGATAGACAGAGAAACTGTGAATGAAAGAAAAGGAGATGGAAAAATAGCGAGTATGTGACAAGGAAAGAAGGAACGAACGAAGAGAGGAAGGAAGGAAAATAAAGTATGAGAGATAAAAGAACTAAACAGGAATAGAAAATGAAAAAGTAGCAGAAGAGAGTTGATTATAAGAAAGGAAGCGAGAAAGAGAGTCAAAGAAAGGAAAAACTATAGAAAAAAATAAACAGACAAATCGGTATAGATAGATACCGAGGTGTTTCTTTTTTACTCTTTAAGAAGTTGTTGTTTTGAAAAATAAACAAAACAAGAAACATGATCATTTATTTGTGAGTCCTATGAAGAGATATTTATAAATTTTAATCTATATTCCTGTAATATTTTGTTATATGTTATTGTCGGCCTTTGGTTAAATGAAACTCATCTTCAATTCTTGATGTTATTACGCTACCATCATAGAAGAAATTTTTTTTTATAAAAGGCAATGTTTATGAAAATGATAGCATATATATATAATATATATATGTATATATATATATATATGTATATGTATATATATATACACACATATATATATATATATATATATATTTATATATATATATATATATATATATATATATATATATATATAATATATATATATATATATAATTATATATATATATATGTATATATATATATATATATATATTTATATATATATATGTATATATATATATATTATATATATATATATATATATATATTATATATATATATATATATATATATATATAAGTATATATGTATATATATTATATATGTACATGAATGTGTGTGTGTGTGGTGCGTGTGTACCGATGTATGTATTTATTTCTCAAAATGAATTTTCTTTTTGCAATTACATTCAGAAATATCATTTTCGCAGAAATTCTTTCTCTTTTTACGTTGCTTGCTTCAAAACTTCAAACAGTTTGGCTATTCATCAGTTTAAATGCGAAATCTTAAATAATTATATCGAATTCAGAACTTCTAAGCAGTTACATATTCATTTCACTTGCTGTGAATGCCAAACTGTACTTACTTTTTAGTCTTCCCGGATTTTGGTGTTTCATTATGAATCTCGTAGAAATGTGCCCCTAAAACTCAAGTTCGACCTTCAATCTCAACTGGGACTTATTTTATCGACTCCAAGAGGATGAAAGGTAAATTCGAACTCGCAGAATTTGAACTCAGAATGTAAAGACGGACGAAATGCCGCTAAGCTTTTTACCCGGTGTGCTAATGTTTTGCCAGAAATCAGAATAGAAATATAATGGCATTAGGGAAATCACTAATAACTGCCGTAACGAATGCGTTCACAAGAATAGCAGAGTATTGACAAAAAGGAGCAAATTTCGGGAAACTATAAAAACAAGATGGGCGGATAATGAAGCAAAGATATTTATAATACTGTTCTGAGTATTAGTGGAGATAACAATAATAATAATCGTGATATCAGTAATAATTATACTAATCATAATAATTATAGCAACCACTTTAGTGACTAGAGAACGCCTGTTTTCTCAATTACTATATTAGTACTAGCATTATAACGTTGAAGTTATTCTAACCACAAGAAATACTGCTGTAGGATATCTGATAATTGCTCTTAGAATCACTCCCGCTTTAGTCAGTGTAATCAGGGTGATAAAGCACCTTGCGGTCTTTGTAACAAAGATTCTGTCATAATTCTAGAGCATAACCCCCATTCCCTTTTGAATTGATAACTTGAAGTTGTTACTTACGCTCAGCAGTTCTTCAAATCATTTATGTGTATTCTCATAGCCTGGTATGTTATGTCTGACTTAGAACAACATACTTCTCGCGCGCCTGATTAGTGAGACTTGTAATTCCATTAGCTTGCCCATATCTTTCCAACCTTCTTCGAGCTTATTTTTGCTAAATATTCGCATTAACTAAATGTAGTTGGTGTGATACAGCAATGCTACTTATACGCCAGTACTAATACTATCAGTGTCTACTAAATGCATTGTCTTCCTCGAGAAATCCACAAATTCTAGCCGTTGGTATACTAGACAGATATGAGCACGTCAGCTAGGATAAATCGATATGGATTCGTTTTCCAATTGAAGCTGATGAGCTGTATATAAAATGCACAGACATACTTCTAACAAGGAACAGAAATTGCTCTAACGTACAAACTAAATTTCCTATACATCACTAACGGACTTTTCGCCAATGCTTCTATGACTTTTTCGACTGTATATTGATCAAATCAGCACTAAGATCTTTAAAATTCTCTTCTTCGTCATCCTAGAGTGTACCTGTCTACGTTGAATCGATATGGTCTTCCATCTTTCGGAACTTTCCTGGTTTCGTGCTATTTTTATATATTATTATATATCTTTGTTATCTCTTCAAAAAGATCTAAAAATATATTATAAATTGTTCCCTTATCCATATAGGTAAGCAGAGTTAGCGGTTAGAATAACCGCCTAAGGGATAATAATATGCGTTCTTCCTACCGGTATCATTTACCGATGCTATCGCTGGGCATGAGTATGTAAGCACAGTATGCTCATAAACTAAATGTATAAAACTAGATAAACAAAAGTTTATCAGGAATCACACCCATCCCCTTCCGGTCTTTTCAATATGTGACCGCGTGTGTATCGTTGGCGATTTTCTTTCTCCGTCTTCCCTTCCTTAGACATTTCCTGCTTCTATGTTTCTGAGGAAGAGTTCCGCTCGAAACGTTAAATCCTCCTTCTTTCTTCCCTTTCCTAAGTGTCCAATAACACTATACTAGTTCCAGGTTCTCGCGTTGTTTTCTTCTCCCTTTGTTCATGTTTGGATTAACTATATATATATGTGTGTGTGTGTGTGCGTACGTGCGTGTGTGTGTGTGTGTGTGTGTGTCTGTGTGTGTGTGTAGATATATATATACATTGGTCTCCATTTATTATTGAATGGATCGCCATGCATCCATTTCCAATTAAGTTTATCATCACCGATTTGATGCGACTCTCTATACTGCTTTCTTCCACCACAATTCCTTTCTTCTCCCCCTCCCTTATTCACCGTTTTCTATCTATATCTCTGTCTCGTTGCTCATGCGTGACCATCCTCCATCTTTCTTTTCCACATGTAACCATCTTTCTTTTCCAGCACGGACGTTCAAATCGGCGGACGTTTTTTTGCTCTCTTTCTTCTATCTTCTCTCTTTTTAAAAAACGTTTTCCACAGCGTTCATTATTTTACTCTCCTTCTTGTCTAACGGGCCGCCATATTTGTTTTCGTTCGGTTCCCTTGTATGATTTTGACCTGCGCTAAATCTTAAATTTAATTTAGAATTTATGGGAGCAACTGTCTTTGAAAAATCGTATTGTAGTTGAATGCTCTAAATGAGGAGTAGATAGAGGGCTGACAACTGATGAAAGGCCCTTTGTCTCTGTTTACTTGTCCTGTTTTCCTTTTTTGTCTTTGTTTACGTATTTAACTCGTTTGTTTACTCATTTCATGTTATTTGCACCGGTGTATCCATATATGCATGTATGTATATATATATATATTATATATATAATATATATATATATATAATATATATATATTATATATATATATATTATATATATATATTATATATATATATATGCTATATATTATTTACTACGTATTATATATATATATACATATACTATATATCATTTATTATTTATCATATATATATATAGGTCTAATACAGAGTGTGCGTGTGTGTTTGTATAAATGCACACAAATGTACAATGGCCTATTTATGCATGTACCATATATGGATAAATAGATAGATAGGTAGATAGATACGTACATGCATACAATCAAATGCAGAAGGGCAAACACATACGCACACAGAAAATCTCAGATATATACATATATACTTGGAAATCGATGCATTAACTCATGTATACGTACATTTAAAAGATCAAAATGCTATATATATTGGTTTCAAATTTTGGCACAAGGCCAGCAATTTCGGGGCAGAGCATAAGTCAAATGCATCGACTCCAGTGCTCAACTGGTACTTATTTTTCGACCAAGAAAAGTTGAGAAACAAAGTCGACCACCGTTGTATTTGAACTCAGAACGTAAAGTCAGAAGAAATACCACCCAGCATTTTGTCCATTGCGGTAACGATTCTGCCAACTCACCGCCTTCAAAATGTGTTAACTATATTACGAGCTGAATATGACTATCGATACTCATATATATTTAAGGTAGCCAAGTGAATCCATTTGTAAATGTGTAGGTGCGTGTGTATATGTATACATATGCGACTGAGATTATCTGTATGTCCGCTTGCATGTGTTTATATATGTGTGTATATATTTTCAGGTTTCAAAAAATATCTGCGTGCATTGTTATAATGATGCAAATTCCATTATTAACGTTTCCAAATCCCCACATATACTGAAGCTTAAATTATGCAGCATTTATCAGACCATTCCGTTCCAATGTACAACTCTTGAGACATTTTAAAATGTGCAATTTTGATATCAAGAGGCAACCCTTTCTCCTCTGTACTTTAGAATGTGGCTTGTTACTATCCAGCACTCAAAATCCTGATCAGGATTAACATCAATGATTTGCTTTCATTCTATACTAAAGATTTTCGTTATATTGCAAATACTGCGCGTAATCTAAAAATCCGATTTATTTTCTTAGTTCCTATCGTGCAAGAGAAATTCCGGCCTTTATCTTCTCTGCATTTATAAAATATTTAGCAGTGAATTAAAGGAGTTGATCAAAAGGATAAGAGATAAGCACAGCCACTATTTCAAACCAATACACTTCTAGAAAACAGCGATGGCTTCAGGAAATGGATTAATATTTTAACATCTAATTTACGCTAAATCTGGAAACTTCTTTAATAAATTGTAAAACAGAAACTATCAGACCGCTTGTTACTATGCTGTTGATATAACCAATGTATTGCTTAAATGTTCTTTGCTTTGCTTTTGTGTAAGCCATATCAACATACACGAAATCGAACAAGGAATGCCTTGGCAGCTGCAATAATTACGTCATGTTTTCCAAACAGTGTATTTAGGTGGATATATGACAATACGCCTCTCCTTTAGTCGATGGCTGAGATATGATGGAGGTTCGGTATAATGTTGTTGGTAGTAGTGCTTTAATTTCCTTTCTGTTTATATGATTCTTCAATAGAAATTTTATCTCCTCTATATGTACACGCATACAATCAAGAGTAGGTACACACCCTTAAGTACAGTCTTTCAGTATTCTTTTCAATTCTTTCTTATCAACAAAAATCACACCAGTCGGGGTTTAATCTTCATATTTTGTGTTAAACAGATATTATTTATAAAGACAAACAGAAAATGATGTTTTAAGTATGAAAAGGAACAAGAAAGGACGAAAAGAAAGAGTGTGAGGATAGTGGTAACGGGGATAATGATGATAATACAGGCTGTGTGACAGAGAATGTTGGAGAATAGATGATAAGAAAGGGGTTAATAAGAAAAAGGGAAAGTATAAATGATAAGGAAGCAACAGAGACAGAGTGATAAAAGTAAAGATAAAAGAAGAAGAAGAAGAACAACAACAACAACAACAACAACAACAACAATAATAAAAACTACAACAACAACTGCATCAGCAGCAGTAACAAAGACAACAGCAACAACGACAAGGTTAATGAGTTAAAGGAAGTGGAGAGAAGGAGAAACACAGAAACGAAGGAACCAGAAATACAAAAAGTTAGCTTCATCTAATAGCAGCTACAATTTGAAACAAAACATGACGAGGAGATAAAGAAAGACATAGCAGCAGCAGCTGCAGCAGCAGCAGCAGCAGCAGCAGTCGTAGTAGTAGTAGTAGTAGTAGTAGTAGTAGTTTATTTGTTTATTTTGACGTTATATATTATTGCAATTGTTAGCATCATTATTACTTCTCTCGATAGCTGCACTTCCTCTAAGTTTTAAACAAAAGGTCTGATACAGACAGGAAGTTCTTTTCTTTTTCTTTATCTTGCCGTTTTTCAACTCTACCACAAATGTTTTTGTATCACGCAATCTTCTTGCGTCTTCGCTATTTTTTGTTGTTGCTATTGTTGTTGTTGTTGCTGTTAATGTTATTGTCTTCAAGATATTTCATTATTCTTGTAACGTGTTGTTCCTGTGAGTGAATATGTGTATGCATTTTTTAAACTCTCTTCCTGTTTCTTTGAAACAGAGGTTCATACTGTTGTTGTTAATATTTGATATTTTGCTATTTTTGCATTAAATATTGTTGCTGTCGTTCTTCTTGTGCTTATTGATGATGTTGATTTAGTATGACTGATATACAGCTATTGACGTTCTTTGTGCAGTTCAATTCATTTTCGCTATTTTCAGCATATTGTGCGCGTTAGTATGTGTGTGTGTGTTTGTAGTGTGCGTATGCGTCACTGTGTACATAAATATCTATGTGTATATATACATACATGTATATGCATAGATAGATAGACAAACAGACAGACAGAGAGATAGATAAATTAATAGATAGATAGATAGATAGATAGATAGATAGATAGATAGATACTTTGCGCAGTTTCAGGCAAAAAATTCTTGTACATAGTCAGAGAAGACGCGCATGCACATACAAGTATTCATATATTTATATACATATATATATACACACACATATATATATATACATACACACTCACAACACACACACACAGACACACACACACATATATGTATATATATATATATATATATATATATATTATATATATATATATTATATATATATATATATATATCAATGGATATTTTATCATACGAATTATATCAGTTAAACGAGCATATTTATCAGAACAAACTTTTCCATTTCTTCTTAATACCATCCATTATACATTATTTTTATTCAATGCTTCATATTTATGTGGCCATATAAGCTGTTCGATGTAAACATATAGAGGTATAAATATATATTCGAATGTATCCGTAAGATAGGGCAGATGTTAGAAAAATCTTTATATATGCATATATATCAAAATGCCTATATATATACACTCACACACACACACACAGATATATATATATATATATATATATATATATATATATATATATATATATATTATATATATATATATATATATATATACGTATATATATATATATTCACAATTACATACATACATACATAAATACACACACACACTCTTTATATGATTGTGTACGCATATGTATAATAAATGCAATGGGTATTATCAGATAGACATGCGTGCATATATATATATATATGTATGTATATATATATATACCTGCATGTATATATGTATATATATATATACATATATATACATACATTCGTACGTACGTACGTGCACACATATGTGTATACGCACATCCATACACACGCACACGCTTATATATGTGTACGTATGTTTATATTTATATATAATATACCTCTATATAATATTGTATATACCTATACATATGTCTATATGGTGGGGTTTACGTCTGTGTGTAATCATTTGTATGTATAGTCAGCTATGCAGAAACTTTGTATACTGTGAGTCATACTACATTGTTATTGCTTGACCTTACAGAATAAGTCATCGAATGACATATACAAAGAAATCCTCCTCAAAGCTTTCAAGAAAATTGACATTTGTTATAAATCTAGATATTTGCAAGAACCTATATTGACATTCCACACGATTTCATTTTCTTGTGTTTGCAGCTAGATTTAGCCAGAACCGTCCACTTATAGTGATTTCCAGTATTGGTTGATTCAAGTACGCGTGTGTATTTGATGCTGGTATACCAATACAACAACCACTATGTCGACAGTTCATATCAAGGCACCGATTCGATATCTTTGTCGTTATGAAGCAGTTTTAATTCGGTGGTTGCCCACCTGTTTTTCATCCCACTGGAAATGTAACGCGCCCACACTATTACTATCACTTATTGGAATGTAGAGTTTCAATTTACAGTTTTGTGCTGAGTAATTCAATGGGTTTATCTACAAAGTTGAAATTCCACTGCAGGCTATTGAAAAAATTCTTTACATTTGATTGAATCATTGTTCACTAAAAACACTAACAGCTGAGCTTGTACTACCCATTTTGATCCTATTGTACTTTATCATGTTGCACTTACATGTCTTAAAACTCATCTAATACTAGTGAGATCCATTTAGGATTCCCAACCGTAGACGCTGACATGATGAAGCCTGAAAGGCTCTAAAATATTTTTATTACATCGGTACTTGGCAAATACAATAGGAGAAAGCAGAAAGGCAAGATTTTGCTCATGGTGACTTTAAATAATAGGTTAAGAGGCCGGAACTACACATCGCAAGGCATCTTAGTATGTCACTAACTGCTCTAATGATAGCATCACAGGACATATATATTCGTCGATGAACATAATTTAGTTGGGCGAATATTATCAAATCAGTGCCTCTACAGTATCGGTATTCTTTCTTTCTATTTTTTGCTTTTGCCTATAGCGTAATTGTTAAAGTAGAGCCCACAGTGGTGGGAATTGTGAATTCATATATGTATGTATCTATCTATCGATCTCTCCCTCTCTCTCTTTCTCTCTCTCTACCTCTGTTTCTCTCTCTCTTTCCCTTTCTCTCTCTCTCTGTCTCTGTCTCACTCTGTATATATATATATGTATGTGTGTGTAACATATATATATATATATGTATATATATATATATATATATATATATATATATATATATATATATATATATATATATATATATATATATATATATATATATATATATATATATATATATATATATATATATCGTGAAGTATATTTGCAACTTAAATGTGGATAATCCTTAAGGGTCGATGTTACTGTAGCTTGTAGCCCAAGGAAGACAGCTCCTCTAGCTGACTATTTACACACTTTCTGTGCCCTATCAGTAAATACACAGGTGTATCTTACACTGGTATAAATTGCTACAATAGATTATATTTATCTTAATCACTATTTATTGGCAACTACCATAGTGGTGTAAGTGCTTTGGATGATACACAGTTTCCCTATTCATCTCTATATCATGTTGATCTTACCATTCTTTCATCTTCATGAGACTATACCTAGGATTTACTATCTTCCTCTTGGCCTGTTTCCAGGACTTTTGACTGAAAAAGTTTCCCGTTTAAAACAAACCAAAATGATTAGCCTTATCACATACTCGGTCATACGTGTTTCTTAAAACAGGGCATACATGAGAACTTTCTGCTCTTTCCTTGTCTTCTGTTTTTTTCTTCTTTTTTTTTATAAATTCTCGACATTCAGATATTTATGTTAACGCTGGAAATTTCAAAGCTGTTGGAAATTTCAGCTTGGTCTTGTAAGTTATCAATTGATTATTTTGAAAATTGTTTAAAGAGAAAGTACTATATTTTGCGTTCGTAATTCTTCTTATCTGTTTTCCGTAATCAATTGATTTGTAAAAGTACTTTCATGATTTAAACATTAAATCCCATATTTCTTGATAGGAATGGATATTGTCAATGCATCCTCCTAAATATATCGCAACTGTAAATGTATATACATTTATATTTAACACGTACGTTTCTGTGCACTATAGAATAGAAAAACCTTGTACACGAAAATCGTAATTGATGAGTGTGAAAACACACGGATATGGATTTTGAATGATGTCACCGGAATATATGAAACATGTTTCGATTCTGTTGCTTTTCATCAGCTACAGAAACCGAATTTTACTTGCCATTCTGATATGTAACCTGCAACCTTGTTAGCAAGTGCAAAGGTTTCTTCATGCTATAATTCATTAAAGGTATACTATGCCGTCTGAGGGCATTATTCACAGCTCAAATTGATAGGGTTTTCTGCACATTGAGTCTAAGGAGAAATTTAGCCCCGAGATACTTAGTGCTTCCACATTATTTCCACGTTTGACGAACGTGTTATGTATAAATGTACACAAAACCACTATATAGACGAAAGGAATGTAAATATTGATGCTGATGAAATTTGCAGTCTGAATGTATCAAAGCAGAAAACAATTCTGTTCTACATAATCTAAAAAATATGTTATAATTTGGCAGAATCATTACGGCGTCGGAGAAAATACATTGAGAGTTTCTTTATGCTCTTGGTTCAAATCCTGCTCAGGTTCACTTCGTTTTTTATTTCTCCGAGTTTTTTTTTCATCAAATGAAAGTGCAAGTCAAGTACAGTAGCGAGCAAAAAAGAGGACGATTAATATTTCTTTAATGTCGGAAAAGCTAGTGAACGTACAAATTCGTAATTGGTTTCGTAAATACGGTTAACCATTTGCTAAAATCTCTGACAAATCCAAGTTTGTACAATGGTCTAAAGAAAAGTTAATAACACTAACACTAGTTTTGTCTAAATGTCTCATATGCAAAATAACAGAACGATTACATTCATTCAGAAATTTCTGGAAATTTCAAACATTGTTTACATTTTCAGGCTCAACGTTACTACTGTCTCAATATTATGCAAGCTTCCGAATATGGCACACGCTAAAGTTACTCCCGATCTCCGAAAAGAAATTGTCAGGGTGAAAGTTTCAGGAATGACTCTCTGGGCTATTTCACGAGACGTAAGGAGATTCAAGAGTGTAGTTTCACGTGTTCTTAAGCTCTATGAATTAACTAAAGGTCTTGGAATAAAAAGGCAACTGATAGACAACGCAAAACTATCATGCGAGATGATCGAGCCACGAAATGGTACTATTGAGGAATCCTTTCGAGACTGCGGATGAAATTTCTAAGAAAATAAATTTAAATATTGGTACGTAAGTAAGCCGCTTTACATCGTCTTGTCTTAATGAATTTGGATTAAAGGCTTTGTCCCCGGCAACGAAACCTACCATCTACAAGAAGAATCAATTGGAAAGACTTTCATTTACAGAAGCTCATATGCGCGGGCATATGAATATCTCTTCGCACTGTGAGAACAGAGAAGTATAATATTTCTTACCATGTTTATCTGGATAAATTGTTTGGGGTTTCAGGTTACTATCTTTTGTGACGTACATTTTCTATGCTCTTTCTCTTATACAGAGTTGATCGATATCTAATATTAATCTCTGAATTGCAATAAAAATAAACTATATTTTTGCCAACTTTACTATTTTACAATTTTGTCATTTTTGTTCGTCAAATTCTAACCGTCTTTGTTTACACTTGCTATCAATTTGTTATTACTTCCCTTACTGTTTCCTGTTTAATATTTTAATTCGCTTTCGCGATTTAATTTTGTTGTTAAAAGTTTATTCAATGGTACCACTTTTTGCTTCAGACTACTTTTCACTGTCACATAGCTAGCAAACAAGAAGAAACGGGTACTTGGAAAACGCTATTTTAAACAGTATTTCCAACATAGGCACAAAGCCTAACATTTTGAGGACTTTGTATTACATTGTTCCCCGTAATTGACTAGTATGTATCTTAGTCAACAGTTGAAGATGATCCGGTTGAGATTTGAAATCAGAATCTGATGAGCTATAACAAATAGTGAAAAGCATTTGTTTGACTCCCTAACGTTTCTAACTTGTGGTCCAAATATTTGACCGTGATACACGACTCATACTGCGGTTTTTCGAGCCTTGAAACATGAAGGATAAGGACTATTGTGATGTGATTTGAATTCCGAAACGAGAGCGTTGTACCATCATATTTCAAGACATACTCTGGTGTTCTAATAAGGAAGGGTGAAGTTTGGCCAAAAGTTCATTTTAGCGATGAAAGCAAATTCAATTTAGTAGGTTCAGGTGGTAGAGAGTATGTTAGCCGCTTCACAGGAGATCGGCTAAAATTCAAATGCTTGGAGAAATCTGCCAAGCTTGGAGGAGGGAGGACATGGTGTGGGGAATGATTTCTTCTGAGGGAGTTGGCTCTCTTGTGCAGATTAAAGGGACTATTATTGCTAATATCTCTTTGAATTTCGTTGAACAGCATGTGATCCCATCATTACGAGCATTTCCGTGCATTTTCCATGCATTTTCCGAGCATTTTCATGCAAGACAATGCTACTTGTAATACTTCAAAGCGTGTCAATGGATTCTTTAGTGAAGAAAATATCCAAGTAGTGAAGTGGCCAGCACAAAGTCCTTACTTGAATCCAATTGAAAACATTTGGAAGATACTTAGAGACAAAGCAACATAAATGCCTCCAGCTACTACGACAAAAAGAGGAATGGAAGAAAGTAACACCTGACTTCGGCAAGAAACTTGCTATGTCCTGTGGCAATCGATGTGCAGAGATGATCTCCAACAAAGGTCTACAAACATCTTACTGTGTAAAGTTCATATTTATGGGGGTTTTTTCAATCATTACTATGGTTTTGAGTTAACTGAAGCACTTTTTGGTTTGATCGTTCTCTTAATTTGAACATGAGGCATTTGGACGAAACTAGTGTTAGTGTTATCTACTCTTATTAAGACCATTGTACAAACTTCGGTTTTTCAGAGAATTATATATATATATAATATATATATATATATATATATATATATAAGCCGATTTGATCCACTAAAGCACTGCAAGTAAAAAGAATTAAAAAAGAATAAAACCACTTTTATTTATAACATTGTTTACACTGAATATTAAATATTAAGGGTTCACTCATTTTGTATTGACAGCAGCAACGTTTTCAGAAATACAATCACCACTATAATAACCATCTGCTACATATAGAAATACCAAACAAATCTCTATTGAACTGACCCGTTCTGCTTTAAAAATAAAGATATGCATTGGGCAATATTGTACTAGACCTGCAAGTGCAAGAAAGCAGAGCAGCAGTTTTATGGGTGAAACGATTTTGATTATGAATTTGATCAAACCGTAGTGGGCTGGTGTAAAATCCATAATAACCAAACTTCTAAGTGAAATCATGTCGCTTTGGCTGTTATACTAATTACCATAGCAATTACAAATACATAAAACTTCACAGGTATAATATGGATTGGATACAGGCGTCTACTTTTATCCTTAAAATGCGGAAGCAATATCAAAACATAAAAAAGCTAAATAGACGGGATTCTCGTTTAATGAAGTAATATTAGCTAACCTTATTCGTTTTAATTTATTCCTGATTTTTTTCAAGCAGTCATCAGGTAATTAGGCAATAATTTATTGGCCACCTCTAAGCCACGAAAATATATTTGATTAGTTGTCTACGTGAATAACAATTTTCCATATACACATGCAACCTTTCCTTCATTCTTCACTTAAGGTAACAGACAAACTGATGTCCATGGCGCAACTAGTCATTTCTCTTTTTTTCTGACCGTATTTCTTTCCTTATATAATGTAACTCCACTTCGCCTTAGGTCCGAAGGAGTAGATGTACATTTTCCTATGTCCCGCTCCGATGATTGAAACATACTTCGTTGCACGTGTCGACTGGACCTTACGCTAACCATTCTTACGCGGGTATATGAATGTCTCCTCGCTCTGCGAGAATAGAGAAGTATAATATTTCTTACCACGTTTATCTGGATAAATTGTTTGGGGTTTCAGGCTACTACCTTTTGTGACGTACATTTTCCATGCTCTTTCTTTTACACAGAATTGATTGATATCTAATATTAATCTCTGAATTGCAATAAAAATAAACAATATTTTTGCCAATTTTACTATTTTAGAATTTTGCCATTTTTGTTCGTCAAATTCTAACCGTCTTTGTTTACACTTGCTATCAATTTGCTATCACTTCCTTTACTGTTTCCTGTTTAATATTTTAATTCGCTTTCACGATTTAATTTTGTTGTGAGAAGGTTATTCAATGGTACCAATGTTTGCTTCAGACTACCTTTCACTGTCACATAGCTAGTAAACAAGAAGAAACAGGTACTTGAAAAACGCTATCTTAAACAGTTTTTTGAATATAGGCACAAAGCCCAACATTTGGAGGACTGTGTAGTACATTACATTGCTCCCCGTAATTGACTAGTATGTATCTAAGTCAACCGTTGAAGATGATCCGGTTGAGATTTGAAATCAGAATCTGATGAGCCATAACAAATATTGTAAAGCATATGTTTGACTCCCAAAGGTTTTTACCTTATGGTCCAAATATTTGACCGCAACGCATGACACACATACTGCAGTTTCTCGAGCCTTGAAACATGAAGGATAAGAACTATTGTGATGCGATTTGAATTCCGAGACGAGAGCTTTGTAGCATCATATTTCAAGACATATACTCTGGTGTTCTAATGAGTCTACTACTGCTAATATTTACTGTAATGAACCAATGCTATCTACAAGGGGTGCTTTAATGGTATCGCGAAAAATTTGTTTGGAGGTCCAACCTTCCGAGTTTCTTTAAAAGGTTTAGAAAAACTGATGGACCGCTGCAATAAGTGTGTGAATTTGAGAGGGGAATATGTTGGAAAAAGCCTAATTAACTGATCCTCCTCTATTTTCTTTTACCCAAAGCCAGGGACTTTTCAACATATCTGTGTACTACTGTCACGTCATTTATGGTGGCAATAACTACTTTGAACAGTACAGTTACATCCCTAACCTTCATATTTCCATGCCATTCTTTCATCGCTTACACTAATTTGTTCTTAAAATATCTGCTTCTCTCATGATTTCACTCATAGCCATCTGCTTTGTATTCCTGTCTCACAATTTTCAATATTTATTTTTCCCATATCAATTTCTCCCCGCCCACCCCACCTTACTCTGCATATCTTTCCCTCTTGATATATATATACTTGTATGTATGTATTTAAATGAGCATGTTTTTATGCATTGATGTAGGTACAGATAGGTAGGTAGATAAGTGTGTAAAAAGGGAAACGTAAGTGTCAGTGTATGTGTGTGTGTGTGTGTGCGTATTCCGTACAATGCTCACACATTTTTCCATATCACTTCTTCGCTCACTCTCTACTATCTATCCCCAATTTTTATCATTCTGTATTTTCGTCACTAGCTATGAGATATATTTGGAAACTTCTATCTAAAGCGATATTGCTTTGGTCATTTGATTCCAGTACTTGAGAGTTATCCTTAGGAAGTATGTCAAGTCTTCGGATTGTGTGATGTGTTGTAGTGTCCAAGAGTCCAAGAGAGATTGCGCTTCATGTCGATATTACTATCATCTTCTAGTCTTAGGAAAACAGACCCATGCATAGTCTTCTTTTGGTATGCGAGCATTTCCCATCTAGGTCTCCTTTAAGTTAGTTTGTCCAGCAGGTTTTGCTATGTATGGGATGAAATCAGGAACAGAGTACTTCGTGAGAAGATCACTGCCGACACATAGTATATTGCTCTTTTACTTTTCAGCACTAAGTTAATTCATTAATTTTTGCTGCTGCTATTTAGCAAGTTCCGTCTGAGAAAGACTATGCAACATTTGATGATTATGTGTACTGACCTCAAACCTCTACCTCCTTCGTCAATTCTTAGATAGAGCCTGTCGACATCTCTGTTTCTGTGGTGATTTCCAGTCGAGGTCAGGATCTTTCGGGTTTTGACGTCTATGTAGTGGATTTCCTCTACATACCAGTCAAGTATACCAAATGTTGGAATCAGCTTTGTTACTGCAAATGTATTGTGGAATATTGTCTTCTTTTAAGAGGAGAGTTCCGACTGCCATAATTTTTAAAAATCTGACTTGATATTCTTGGCTCAATTTATCTTTATTGACAGGCACTTCGTATGATATGTTTTTATCAATGCCTAGGTACTTGTAGCATTCTTTGTGTGACAGGATATGTAGTGGGACTACTGGGTTGTGGGCTTGGGCAACTGAATTTTCACTCGCTAAACAAACAATTTTTGGCCAAATTCCATTCCTATGTCATCCAAAAATGATGTTATTAATTGCGGCTATTATTTGTTGTTATAATTTTTTGCATAAATCTTGAAATTAACCATCAGGAACTTGTGGTTTACATTAATATCTCTAGCAGTTGCAGGCCCTAGCATGTAGCCAAGCAGCGCATAGAATCCCCTTGGAATATCTCTTTTGAAATATTTCGAATTTTGGAGACACCCTTCCGTTCCGAGCTCTAAGTGTTAAAATTGAAGCTCATGTCTTTGTAAGCCTCTAAATTATATCAGTTAAGGTAACATGCAACTTCGACAGATGCATAAACTTAGTATGGTTTACACATTTTTGTGAATGCTTCCCATTAAAATTACGCACGAAATCATCAACCACAAACTAAAATGCGATTTCCTTTATGGCACAGACTACAAGCGTTTTTGTTTCCTACAAATCTCCACCGAGATACTTTCGTAAGTAAATTGTTGCCTAAAAGTTATATTTGCTGGTCATATTTCACGTTGAACATATGTCACAGAAATTTTCCTTTCCGTTCCGTTTGTCTTATCAACACTCACACAAAACTGTATGGTTATTCTAACGAAGATATTTATTATCGTGATGGGAATAGTGATGACTGATATGATTGTGGTGATGAAAATGAAGATGATAGTTATTATCATTATCGCCATTATCATAAGCGTTGTCATCATTTACATCATTGACATTTTTGTAAGGATACGAACAGTCGTCTTCCTAATCATTATTTCTGCTAAGTCGTGCACAGATTATTCATTGTTTCCTAATGTTTCTCTATTTGTCAAATCTTTTATGCTGTATGTTTTTTTGTTTCCTTTGTTATTTGCGTCTTCTGTTTGTATTTCAATTCTTCAGCTGACATCCTGAGTCGCCAACAAATAAACTGACAATGCAAGCAATATTTTCATTGTCCTTTCATGAAACAAATATACAGCAAATAGAAATAACACATTGAATGTTAACAAATATGAAAAAAATAAAACCCATATGAAGAGCTCTCTGTCCTCTCTCTCTCGCTTTCTTACTTTCTCCATATACATATATGTGTGCATCTATGTATGTATGTATTTTTGTATGCAAATGGATGTATGTTTATGCATGTATATTGCTATGTGTTGAGCGTGTTTGTAAACCATGATCATAAAAAAATGAAGAACAATATTTGAATGAAAAGGAAAGTGAATTGTAGAAAATGAAAATATATTGCAACTGAATAGAATCAAAAGTAAAATCAATATTCTAAAGGAACATTAAAAGTGATAATTAAGAGAAATAACAATGAAAAGAACACGGAGAAAAATCAACACAAACAATAACATAAATAACAATACTAACAATAACATCAAGGACATTGAGGACAATACTAACAACAAAAACGAACAACGTCAATGTAAACAATAACGACAACGTCCACATAAACGACGTAAGCAACAAAAAAACGGCAATAACCTCATCTATTGCAGCCATAAAAATGGAAAACATAAAGATGAACAAGTTGAGCAATATGAGGAGTAATCACAGTATCAATGGAAATAAAAGAGACAATGTTCAACGTATCAAACATACCATCCACTTAGGACAGATATTAGAATTGATATCACATATGCTATTGATGTGAACAACAAATACACACAGCCGTACCCATACAAATATGTATATATATATACATATATGTTTATACATATATATATGTGTGTGTATGTATGTATATACTATATATTATATACATGCATATATACATGTATATGTATGTACCTATGTATGTATGTACGTATGTATGTATTTATGTATGTATATTGACTCAACAATGGTTAAAAATTGCTAATTCTCAATTTATTCGTATTCACTTTTTATATTAAATATATGTGTATAAGTGTGTGCATATTTGTATTGATACGCATATATATATATATATATAATATATATATATATATATATATATATATAAATGTATGTATATACGGGGGGAAGTCCAAAATTATGCACAATTTCGCCATAAGATATATTTGTTATTGTCAGACTGCCTTCTACGCATACATGTTTATAGTTGGTACTATCGTGGTCACGTGATCGAATGTTAAGCCTGATCGCACCATTTTCCTTTCTGACATCACAGTGTAAGCATGGTTGCTCCGCTAGTAATGTACACTAAAGTAGAACAAAGAGCAGTGACCCGAATTCTCTGGTCGGATGGTGTTTCAGGTTCGAAAAATCATCCACGATGAGCTCGACTTCCATAAAGTCTGTGCAAGATGACCGCCGAGGGAGCTTACTGCAAAGCACAAGCGCAAACGTCTTGAGGTCTTCGAACGTTTACTGGATCGCTATGACAAAGAGGGCGAGGAAATTTTGAGCAGATAGTCACAGGAAATAAAACGTGGGTCCAATATTATGAGGAAGAATCCAAAAGACAGTGTGGCGTAGAAATATTCTGGCTCCTCAGCGACGAAGAAATTCAAGTCTCAATCTTCCGCGGGAAAGATTATGCTAACGGCTTTTTTGGACTCAAAAAGGGCCTGGAAGACTACCTGGAAAAGGGATGTATGATAAACAGTGCAAGATACAGTGCTTTGCTGGCCAAGAAACTGAAGCCAGTAATTCACACCAAAAGTCAAAGCCTATTGTCATAGAAGGTTTTGTTGTTACCTGACAATGCACGTCCACACACGGCTACCCTGACTGTTGAAACTATTTACCAATTGTGCTAAAATCCTCCGATCAATTTCGGCACCTCACGCGTATTCCGACCAAAGAAATCGGATCATTGCTCTTTCTTCTCCTTTGATGCACATTATTAGCGAAGCGGCCATGCTTACACTGTAAATCCAGAAAAAATGGCGCGTTAAGGCTCAATCATCTATCATGTAACCACAATGGTATCAACTATAAGCACGCATGGACAGAAGGCAGTGTTGCAATAATAAAGATATGTTATGGTGAAAGTGCGGGTATTTTGTTTTACTTCTTCGTGTATATGTATATGGATATATATCTCTGTGTGTGTGTATGTGTGCGGATGTCTGTGTATGTGTGTATGTGTATATGCCTGCAGTCATTCGCAAGGGAATATGAATTTATATCTTATACAAGTTTCCCGCAACAACCTTAGTTGTCTATATGTCTTGAGCGGATATAGGCACGTTCTAGGTATGTATGTAAAAGTTGGAGCGAGAAAGGACAACACTAGCACCAGGCTGGCACTCATTTCCAGTTCAGTGGACTGAAACAGCGTAATCTTGTAGCGTATTGCTAAACACGACATGCCGTTCGGTTCAGGAATCAGATCCTGAGTTTTATGATCAGTCGGTCGGGTTTCCACCACTGCATTTACTTGACGAGTTTCCACAACAAACAGTATACGATCCGTGGCAGACAGATATTTAATACTTATATCTCAGTGTACGATCCGTAGAGATATTCAATACTTTCGTCTCTTGTCCCACAAAAATCTCTATTTGCTCTTTGACTATGTTTCAGCAAACATTGTCTGTATGAAGTTCATTCATATGGTTTCTTTCAAAGCAGCTAAAATTAATGATTCAGTTTATCGTTTACAGTTTTCATCTGTCAGCTACAACCAATTTTCATTGCTAAGATCCTCGATGTGTTCCATATATTAACCTTCTAGTTCTAGTTCTATTTACAGGTATTTGTCCTGCCATTCTTGTTTCGGTTTTTGAAACATCTCACTGTTTCGGTGACCCATTCGATATTACTAGGGAAATATAAGTTTGCGAGCTTAAATTCCTAGTAGTGATTAACAATTATAATATGGATCTCCCTTCTTATTTCTACTTCTTATTATTTTGTTTGCAAATAGAACTGTTCAATATAAATTTTAGCGTGTCAGTATTAATTTTAGGGTGTAAGATCTGTATTTTGAACAGCTTCCAATTATCTGGCTGAGTAAAAAGTAAGTAACGTTTTGAAGCATGAAATTCATCACAATATATTTCAACAATGCAGAAATGTTATTTATTAAAGTGAATACTATTACGATCAACACATTTTTGCCAAAGAGTTTTTTTTTTTCCGGTAACATAAACATCTAGAGTTTTGAAGTTGGACACTTTGAACGCACTTTCAGCATCGGTTTTGAACTCCTTGTCTTGCAGGAAACCATCAAAGCGCTTGAAAAATAGGTAGTCGGGTATGAGCTCAAAATTCACAATACGGCATTAAACTATATGTTTTATATGGACGATCTAAAGCTGCTAAAAATGACGGAGACAAACAGCTTCCATTAAATTAGTTAGCGACACTACCATCAAGGAGCTTGACCCGCAGGAAAGTTACAAATACCTGGGGATAGATGAAGGGGATGGTATACAACACGATACTATGAAGGCAAAAATAAGAAAAGAATATTACAGGAGAATAAGACTCATACTAAAAACTGAACTCATCTCTAAAATCGCATCGAATCCATTAACACCCTGACACTTCCAGGACGTTTAATTTGGTTTTAACATCATTAACTGGAGTCTTACAGAGCTCCAAGGCCTGGACAGGAAGGAAAGAAAAATACTAACTTCTAAGAGCATGCACCATCCAAAAGCAGATGTTGATCGTCTGCACCTACCTAGAAGTAATGGGGGAAGAGGATTGATGCAGGTAAAGCTGTGCCATAAGACATCCTCAATAGCAATGAACAGGTACTTATCTAGTGCACAGACTTGTGTGCAAACACGAAATCAGCAGAAATGCATATTCGATTGTCAAGGAAGATTGCATATTCGCAAGGTAATTTGACATTAACCCTAAAATAGTTGAAGAGCCTGAAACCACTACCACAAATCAAACAAAATAGTAAAGCAGACTGTAAAAGAGAACGGGCATTAGCAAATTCAGGAGATAGAGCCAGAAGCCTCTGCATGGACAGTATATACTTCGTAGTCGAAATGCTGATGTAGATCAAACAACAACCTATCCGTGCCTGAGAATTTCAGGACTGAAGGCAGAGACTGAAGGTTTCATATTGGCGGCAAAAATCCAAGCTTGCTAAAAAAATCTGCCAGGCTAACATTCATCAAAACGGTTCTGACCCTAAATGCAGATTCTGTGACACATTTGACGAAACAGCAGGCCAATAGACGGTTAAAATATTACTACCCTCTGGGATTTTCCAGTCAACACTGACGGAAAGATCCAATCTAATCGACCAGGCAAAATAATTAAAGACAGAGAAGAAAATACTTGGAAACTAATAGATGTGTCTTCCCACTTAAAAAAAATACGCGTCAAGGAATTAGACGAACTAAGTAAATATGATGACCTGGAAATTGAAATACAAAATATGTGGCATCTTAAAACGAGAACTGTTCTTGTTATTGTACGTGCGCAAGGTATGATAAAAAGCGGATGTCAGAAACGACTAGATAAGATCCCAGGAGAACCATGTCGCAAAAATATCCAAAAGTTGTAACATTTCATACTTCACTCGCCCCAGGACGCTGGGAGCGCCTCGACAAGTGACTGCAGCAAAGATGCGGATTAAAAGTAAGAAGAAGAAGAAGAAGAAGAAGAAGAAGAAGAAGAAGAAGAAGAAGAAGAAGAAGAAGAAGAAGAAGAAAGATCTACCTTCCTTTTCTGCAGAGGGAAGGTAGTGCATCTATCTTCACTATACACTCGGCAAACTGCTAAAATCATCTTACACCAGACTACAGCTGCTCCACACAAACCCGCAACTCTCTAATGTAAGGACACTGAATTGGTGCATGCAGGACGGTCTCGTCCTCCTGAAAGCATCTCGGGCACGCAGTAATAGTACCACCAGCAGCAGCAACAACAGCAGTAGCCACAGCGGCAGCAACAGCAGTAGTAGTAGTTCACTTATTTTATTTTTATAGAGTCGTCAATGTACGATTCATTCGCTTGTACCATGGGTACATACTGTGTTATGTTTCCTTTAGCGTAGTTCCATGATATTGTAACTACTCAGGATAATAAATGTACAGTGAATAGTGATACGAATTTCTATATACTTTAAAATACAAGTACTCGACTTTTATTACGAATATTTAAAAAAATGTTGCATTTCTGTTAATGATTATTAAAGGAATATTTCTGAAATAGAGCTACATTATACTAAATTACTTCATATGTGAGTTGCCTCCTCTTTTCCCGTTTCTTTTATTTGTATTTTTTTCGTTAATTTATTCGTATTGTTTTGGTTTGTTTTTTTTTCTGTTTTTTTTTTCTTGATTATTTTGTATAAATATAAAGTCAACTAGTGGAATTGATAAGAAGGCATTTCTTCTTTCGGGCACTGATAAATACGTCTGAAGATTTAACTCAATCTCTAGCTCAACAATTTTTTCTGGCGTTCTAACTCTCTAAGCAAAGAATACCTTGGCACATATCACCGGAGTTATTTCATTTTGCTCCTTATTTTAGAATGTTAAGCATCATTAAAGAGAGAGAAAGAGAGCGAGCGAGAGAGAGAGAGAGAGAGAGAGAGAGAGAGAGAGAGAGAGAGACTTATAACTGCAAGGATAGTCTCGGTTAATTAGCTCAATACAGTAGGTGTATGTCTCAATCGTATGTGAATTTTCCAGATAGAACCCCTCCTAAGGTGTACTAACTTGGTCCTATAGTTGATAAGTAATCTACAAAGGCGGGGGGAATAGGTTATTCCATTAGATATTATTGTCATGGGCCACCAGGAAATTAATATCACTTTATGGAAATATCAGTCCCAACAGATTATGGTTTATCTTTAAATGAAATGGAGAATCTACGCAAATGTAAAGGTCTAAAATAGAAATAGCAAGAACAGTGCCGTAACGTTAGTTCATTTAGATGGCATCAAATAGTTTCTGATAACAGAAACTATACCTACAATACAAGCTGCCTTCATAACAGAAACTATACCTAAAATACAAGAGCAAAGGCATGACCAAAACTACAGTTCGTACAAATGTACACAACGTGCACAAAGTAACTCTGTTATATACATATTAGAATGTTTGGAATCAAACAGAGAAATACTCCATGTATCTTAAGTACACACAACAGTGCTAGGTAATGGCAGAGAAAAGACTCAAGAAAAATAACACCCGTGCATAGTGGTTACTTTGGCTGAATCTAAACGGAGCATCCTTCAACTCAAATGATGATGAACAATCGTGTTAACGTGTAATAACAACCGACGTCCACAAAAGAATGAAATAATCATACAGATATGATACATTTGAATCCCCACCTCCACAATACATTTATTAGGATGTATTTCTGCATCAAAATATATAAGAAAAGAAACGCTGGTACAGATACACGCAAAGACTGAAAATATTTACATACCTCCAGAATTTAGAACACACAATATACGGTGCCAACAATGGAGAATCTACAGGGTTGCTAGAACTCGAGATATAACAGGTAATGTTTCTCACAACATTATTTACAACTTCTTATCCAACGATTAATGTGTTTTTTTTAAATGGAAATCGAAAAATCTAGATAATGTAGTACTAGATACTTGATTTAGTATAGGACATGGTGGGCATGGCTGACAATACTTTAAAATGTTTAGGATATCAGACAATTCATGGATCTAAACAATAGTAAGACTAATAGCATATATTATTAATGAGGTTCA
>NC_043003.1:73561961-73596961 GCF_006345805.1 Octopus sinensis | reverse complement strand
AGAATTGGAAGCATGTCGAGTAAGTTTCAACCCTGTGAATGATAAACAAACATTCCAAACGATCTGACAATTCATCCAGCATTATGTGGGAAAATGAATGAGGGCTATTGGCAAACAATTTTAATTGCCGGTGTGAACTATGAAAACACTTGTAAAGGATGTCATTTGATAGAACTCGCATATAGCGCGGAGAAACCAGTTAATGTGCGTAAAGGCAGGAAAAGCGTTTGATCGGTGTCAAGCGGGTATTTAACAAGTATAAAACTGCTTCTAATCATGGCATGCATCAGTTAACCTGTAATGGGAAAACTTCAGCCATGACCAAATATCTAATTGTTCAATCGACAGGTGATTATGCTATAACGTTTTGATGCCCCCATCCCAGGTGATAAACACTAATTTTCCAGAAACTGTTATGGTTTTAATAGTGTTGAGTACCGAAGGTCATATCAGGCCACCTTTCATCTTTTCTGGGAATTAACGCTGCAGGATACGTGGAGGTACTGGAGACATTTACTAAGTCCTGTATAAATTATGTACACAGTGGAAGGCCATACGTGTTTCAACAAATATTTAGGACTTCCCAGAAAGCTCATGTAAATCAGGAATCCTTACGATCATGGAGCTCCCAAATTTCGGCCTCCAAACTCGCCAGATTTATATCCCAAGTATATTGGGAGTGTTGTTGGAAAGGAGAGTAATTTATATTCTGTGAATACCATATTATCAATTCAGACAGCCATACCTTTGTGATGTCCAGAATGAATATGAACCATTTAGTGTAAGCATGTGATACAATACAGTCCTTCATTGACGCAATAATTCAAGATGAAAGTGGATTCATAGACTGATGTTATTATAAAATTGTGGAGAATACGTACACAAATTTTTTCTTAAAGTGTATTTGATTGTGTAATAAGAGTTGTTTTACAATGATTACACACACACACACACACACACACGTGTGTATATATATATATACATACATATATATATGTATATATGTATATATATATATATATATATATATATATATATATATAATATATATATTATATATATATATATATATATATATATATATATATATATATATATATACTTTATTTTAAAATCTACATATATTAAAATCCACATATATATAAATATGTATTGCAGTATTTATAACAGGTTATATGTGGATTATATTAAAATCCACATATATATAAATATGTATTGCAGTATTTATAACAGGTTTAATTTATATGCATTAATTTGTACTGTCTTCATTAACGGCAATAGGTTTTTTTCCTCGGTTTTTTCCTCGGATTTTATAATTTTTATAAGTTTTTATATATATATATACATATATTTTTGACCTTTTTGTTTATCGCTCGAAGATTGACCGTTTTTTCTAAAGGGCCAATCAAACAAGTCCATTTCTTTTTAAAGGTGTAGCGTTTGTAAGAGTATAGATTGAATTAATATATAAGTTCCATTCTAGCAAAAACTGTCTGATGAACGGCAACGAGAAACTCAGAGTAACAGATTTTGTTGAATTTTCTGCTGCTTAAAATAAAGCATATTACTCTACCACTGGTATTTGAGTACTCTTTTTTCCACCCTGTTTCACATTTATGTGTTTACTCCGGTCTATATATATATATATATATATATATATATACATATATAAGTAAACCTATTTGTGTGTGTTTGTCTAAATCTTATTTATTATATTTGCAAGAACTTGTGAGATATAGGAAATATCTTTAGAAATATATATTGAAGACTTCTCTGTTGTTTCAGACAAACAATGGAATTATAAATCCGCTGAAAAACATGGAAATATTATGTGAAGGGTTAGCTTAAATGATAAATAACGGAGAGCACATGACCTATCATTAAATTGTTTCTATACATGATAAGCATGATCTGAGAAATGATTCTACTTTATCACACCTCAAACAGCAACGTAGTGAATTTGCTATCTATCTATCTATCTATCTATCTATCTATCTATCTATCTATCTATCTATCTATCTATCTATCTATCTATCAATCAATCAATGTATCTATTCATCTATCCATCTCTCTCTCTATGTTTGTATGTATGTATGCAGGTAGGTAGGTAGGTTAGTAGGGAAGTAGGTTGACAGATAGGTAGGTAAGTAGGTAGGTAGGTAGGTAGGTAGGTAGGTAGGTAGGTAGGTAGGTAGGTAGGTAGGTAGGTAGGTTCGTAGGTATGTATGTATGTATGTAGGTAGGTAGGTAGGTAGGTACATATTGAAAATGAAAAAAAAAAGAGAATGAGCATCAGATTTCAAAATTAGTGTTTTAAGGACTGTTATTTTTGTCAATAACCTAAACAACGTAAAGGAATAAGGAGCGCAAAGAACCAAGATATTCATAAATTTCATGAATACCACCTTATTTCTATACCCGGGTAATTTGTGTGTCTCTGGTATGAAGCAGTTTAATAAAACTGAGTTTTGTCTCTATAAGTTGTGAAAGGTGAATACTTTGATGTAATACTAAATGTCAATCAACTAGATAAAAAAAAAGAATCAGTGATAGAATTATCGTGACGTGAAATTGAGAAAGAACTGGAGTTCCCTTAAAGCATTTTCCATGAGCAGCATGTTGATGCGATACACTTCAAAATAAAAGAAATGCTTATATTCTTTATGTAACACACATTTATCCTTTCAAAATTAGCACCTGCAACATATGTATGTATGCATGCATGTATGTATGTCATTATTCAGTTTTATTTTAATATTTCTTGCCAATACAAAAGGAGCAGGTTCCTAATCTAGATCCAAGGCTCCTTCATTGGAATTTCAACATCAGCAGGATATTTTTGTATATATGTACACGAGGTCTGCTCAATAAATAACAAGACTGTTGCCATAGTAATTAAGCGAAAGCAGGCAGAGTAAAATCGATTAGCACAGATTGACCTTTAATTCTGCTGCGTATGCGCACTGAGTTTTAGCTTACTTTTAGCTAAGTTTTAGCTCATTCTAGCTCACTTCTGCTGTTTATAGCAGTGCTTGGAAGGAATGTGGGTAGCGTGTGATCGTCGCATTGACCATGACAGAGCATGTTGTGATGGTGATACCTGCTCAGAGGCCTACGCAAACTTGTAGAAAGTATATGGACCGTATGAGCTGCACACAAGTGTACGAGTGATTCAGAGGTTTTCAAGATGGCCGGAAAAATGTCGAGAGTAACCTACGTTCTAGGAGACCTGCAAGCAGCATAACTGTGAAAAAACGTTGCAGATGTTCGTGCAAGTGGAATGAGAAATCGCTGAATCACCATCCGTGAGTTATCAGAGGATATGTAGATAGTTACACTTCAGTTCAGTCCATTATCACTGAGGATTTGGGTATGAGACGCGTGTCTGACAGGTTTGTGCTGAAACTGCTTTCAACTGACCAAAAAGACAGTTGGGTTTTAGTTGCACATGATCTCTTTGATTCTGTCGAGAACGATGAAAACTTTTTGAGAACTTTGCGTAGGCCTCTGAGCAGGTATCGCCAAGCTTTTGGCAAAATTTGATGCAGATTTTCTGCTCAGCTTTCTCTATCACGGTCAGACGCTACATATGTTCGTTCCAAGTACTGCTTCAAATAGAGAAAGTAAGCTAGAACATCAAAACTGTGCGCATGCAGAGTTCAACGGGAATCTGTGCCAAGTGGTTTTATTCTGCGTGCTTTTGTTTACTATGGAAACCGTCCGCATACTTATTGATCATACTAAGTATATACAGATTAGCCTCATTTGTATTATGTATGTAGCATATACATATAGTTTATATGATAACCTTCTGGAAATGTTTACAGACTTTAACAGTAATGGATTGGCTATGTAGTCTTCAAATCAGTTTACTCTTTTTTGGTTTATAGAAGTCTACTTTCTCAAGACTGGTATTTAGGCAGAGTGTTACATCTACCAGAGCCCCAGATATAAACCTGAACTTGTAATCTGGATAGAGTAGCTGCAGATTTCTCAATATTTCACTTAAAAAAGAGAATACTTACACTGAAATATTGAGAAATCTGCAGCTACTATATTATGTAGCCTAAGGAATATGAATTGTCATTCAAAGTTAGTTTGAATCGGTGTTAAGTCTCTGCCGCTTTGCTTTCGAGTTAGGTAGAGGCGGTCTACGTCACCGTTGATGTGCTTGTTAATATTTTCTTGGTTTGCACATCAATGCCTCAGATCTCACCAAGCGTTCAATCAAGCATCCCAAATGTCGGTATGAGTACTAGCACTGCAAAGACATTTTCCGTCTCTGTTTTTATGCCGGATGTCTGTATGCATGTATGTCTGCATCTATGCACGTATCTATGTATGTTCTTTTCTGGTTTTAATTATTTGAATTCGGTCTTTGAAGAGGGAGCTAGTTTTTAACAGAGATACAAAGCTCCATCATTGGAATGTAGATAATGCAAACCATGTCACATTTAAAACTCTAGAAAATTCTTACATAGTATTACTGTTCCGTTTACAGATTGTATTTGTTATGTGCCAGTCAGTTGGTTGATTTCGTTTTCTTAAAATCCAAACCTGTCCCGACTAACAGTAAGGGATTTATTTACAAAAGCAAGTACTCCAAATATTACAGGTATAAATGTAAATTTGTAGTCCGAATATACTGTGTGTATATGTATATATATATATATATATATATTAATGATATTAATCACTATTAATATAGTTGACAGTATAAGATTGATCCTTGTTGCTTGTACATTCAACAGACGCCAGTGGTAAAAGTTAAAGGCAGTGATTATAACAGTTTTCCCAATAAATTTCTGGTAGATTTCATGGAATGGCATTAGGGAAACGAGTGCACACCACGCACCCAGATACACACATGCACACACACGGACAAACTTACATACACCAATATTATTCTCTCAATAGAATATCTTATAGTTTTCTGTAGTTCATATATAGATAAACTAAAAAAAACACATTGATATCTCATGTTTCTTAGATAATAAAATTACATGGAAATTTCAGCAAAAGAATCTCGAAATTATAAGGGTTTTATGATGAATTACATTACCTTTCGTTATTTGGCTTCGCAAATGTGATTGATTAATACTAATTTTTTTTTTTCTAATTCTGAGAAACGAGCACTTCTTGTATTAATATATGCAGAGATACATCCGCCCATCCTTACAGACATGCACTCACACACACACACACATACATACACGGCACATACACCACACACACAGAAACACACACAGGAACACATACACATATTTGCATATATATACATACATATATATATATATATATATATAATATATATATATATATATATATATATATATATATATATATATATATATATATATAATATATATATACAAACATTATTTAATATAGACGGTATAAAGATAGGAGCTACTAATAGTTTCTTACTGTGGAGAAAAGTGGCTTGGCAGGTTTTATAAGATACCTTATGTCTTGCTTATAGAAAACTATTGGTCTTCATTCATTGCATTGGTGATATGTAGAGAATATCAGGAAAGCGTATAAGTGTTATTTGTACCATAAACACTTAAAGAGGAAAAATTGTTCGATTATGAAAATGTCGAATTCATCGTACGTTAGTTTATTGACAAGCGGGATTTCAGAACAAAATAACAATGTAACTCAATACCACAAGATATTTTATCTAATGCGGCCACTCTCCTATTAGTAAAGAACTTACTGTGTATCAGCAAATATTATCTACGTATGTAGCTAATACTTCAATCTATATAGCGTAAATGATGTTGTTATTGTCAGCATTGTGCCTCTATTGCTTCCATGGACGCACAGTGTTGTCAATATCCATTAGGATGAAACTGTCAAGTCCAGTGTTCTAGATTTGCTTAGCTTATGAGGCAGTTGTTTACCCAGTCAGTATATATAGAAGTGTTTTAACGCAGCTATAAGTAGTTTAATTATTCTTTCTATCAATATATATGCGTCAAGAACACGCAGTCACAATTAATGACTATATATATATGTATGTATAGATAGATAGATAGATATGTATATATATATATATATATATATGTGTGTGTGTGTGTGTGTGTGTGTGTGTGTGTGTGTGTGTATTATTTAATAAACACAATATATACTTTTATGAGCTAATTTTAGTTTCATTTGATGAAAATATTTCTGGCAGCATGTTATAACACGTTTGGTGCCTTCCTGCGATCTTCAGGTGCTGCCCATATGACATAATAAGCTAAAACAGGGCGATAGCATAAGAGAAAAAGCTAGATCTAAAGGGTGAAATGTTGAAATCTCTAAAAAAAAAAAAGAAAAGAAAATGGGAAAAGTAAGTGGGAGAGTATTAGTTACGTCCCCATCGACTCTAAAGCTGTAAAGCCGAATGGATAGGAACCGGGAGTCTACAGAAAAGCTATTCAAAGTGGAGAGGGTGGTAGTTACCAATTCGTCAACTTAAAGAACTAATGCATATGTGCATATATTTACAGCCGCTGAAATTTTCAGATCTGGAATTCTGTAGTGAGATAGTTCTTAATTCTGATTTTTCAGCTATTTTCCACTTGATTGTAAATATATTATGGCGTTAGACGTCCGGCGTTTTCAAAGATCCACATTTTACATCAACTTCTGTTTCGCCTTTTGTCGCATTTACTCTTATCCTATCGTCCTGATTTAGGTCTTTATGTCAAATGGGCAAAATTTTGAAATGTGCATAAGATGTGTTATAAAATCCTGAATTGTTTTTATCGCGTAAACATTTAGTAGCTCATAAAAACGGTGTTAATTAAATAATATTTATCCTTCACCAGATGGAGTACTTTTCTTGTTCATCTTACCATCACAGACCAGTACGCAATATATGTATATACATATATATTGAGAGAAACGTCGTCAGAATGTTGGTAAAAAATATTTTCATTTCTTCATTATTATTCGCGCTTCCGTTCGTTTCTCGGAATTGTCAGCTTTGTGAATATACGAACAGCTTATTCATTTATATAAAACAAACGTTTTTTTTTTGGAGGGGGATGAGAAGAGAACATTGTTTTTGTTTTTGTGGATGAGGTTCCATTGACAATTGAGATGGATTGATAGAAATATAGGTAAGTAGGTGGGTAGGTAGGTAGGTAGGTAGGTAGGCTGATAGATAAATAGATAGAGAGAGAGAGAGAGAAATAGATAAATAAATGGTGAATAGGAAGGGGGGATCCCCCTTCTCTATCTCTCTCTACCTATCTATCTATCTGTCTGACTCTCTGTCTATCCATCTGTCTATCTATCTATCAGCCTATTTACTACCTACCTATATTTCTATCTATCCATCTCTATTGTCAATGAAACCTACCCCCCACCAAAAAACACTGCTGTCTTCTTCTTAACACCCCCCCCAAAAAAAAACAAAATGCTGTTTATAAAAGAACAAGCCCTTTGTACATTCACAAAACTTTTTGACAATTTCGAGAAGCGAACGAAAGCGATAATAATAATTAAGAAATAAAAAGATTTTTTCCAAAATTCTGACTTTTTTTCTCAGTATTCAATTTCTGTACATCACACCTAACACTCAATATATATATGTATGGGGGGGATGTTTTTATGTGTGTGTATATATGCATAGCTGTATGTATATACATGCATACATATATTTACATATTAGAGGTGCAAAGGCTCTGGGGTTAGAGCAGCGGACTCACGTTCGAGGGATCGCAGTTTCGTTACCCAGAACGGGGGTTGTGAGTGTTTATCGAGCGAAAACACCTAAAGCTCCACGAAGCTCCGGCGGTAGATGGTGGTAACCCTGCTGTACTTGTTCACCACAACTCTCTCTTACTCTTTCTTGCTGTTTCTGTTGTACCTGTACTTCGGAGGGCCGGCCTTGTCAGAGACTGTGTCACGCTGAATCTCCTCGAGATCTATGTGAAGGGCTCACGTGTCTGTGGAGTGCTCAGTCACTTACGCGTTAATTTAACGAGTAGGCTGTTCCGTTGATCGAATCAACTGGATCCTTTGTCGTCGTAACCGATGGGGTGCCAGGAATATATATACATATATAAATTTATATAAATAAGGATAAGATCTATATTAAAAATACCGATCTCATCAAGTGGCCAGTATGGGAATGAAAACCTCAAATGTTATAATTCTTATTGAAATTATAATTAAGGGTATCTAGGAGATACCACCATGCTAGAAATATCAGTCATAACTTGACTAAAACCACATTAAATGTTCATAAAGCACCAGGAGAGAAGACAAAGAGACAATAAACTAGCAAAAAAAGTACTGGATAATTCCATATTATTTTATTTTGCCTCTTTGTCTTCTCTCCTGGTGCTGTATGAACATTTAATGTGGTATTAGAGTAAAGTTTTGGATGCTATTTCTAGCATGGTGCTATCTCTTAGATACCCTTAATTATAATATATATATATATATACTTTCAAGGCTGAATGTTATGACCTGTCAGAGAGTGGCTATTGGTTCCGGTCCTATAAAGCATATAACCTCCCGGCAGCTGGAGGAGACAAATAAATAACTGGAACGAAACGCTACTGGTAAAATTTTGGGTAAGGTGTACTCATCTCTTTTACATCGGTGCCAGTCCTGTCTCAACGATTTTCGAAGCTGGTAGCATTTCCCTAATCGGTAAACGGCGATCTTTCCGTGTGTGCAACACGAATTTTCTCGGATGTTAGTATTGACAAAGCACTTATTTTCTGGAATTTAAAAAGATCGCCAGGTAAAGTGAATTTTTCATTATCCCTACATACATAATTGCTGGTATCATACTACTTTTGGGATATAAGAGCGGTAAACTATATTTCCTTATTTATATAAACGCATGGCCATATATTTCGGAGCAGGAAGAAACAAATATATAATCATATATCTATATATATATATATATATAATATATATATATATATATATAAATATAAAGCTATTTGTCTATCTATATTACATCGATTTCAAATATATGCTAATAAAATGTTAGGTTAATCTGACTTAATCCAGAGACAGAGTTGCTACCATCATGTGGTGAGGGGCCAGGAGCAAAGTGCTAAACACGCAGATAGAAAATGTAGTTAGTTTTCTACTATAAGCAAAAACAAATGCAGAGGAAATATTTCAGTCTATCACTCTTCTTTAAGAGACTATCTAGAACCGAAATAACGTTTTGTTTCTTCTTACGACACACAATTTACTTCATCTAAATTGATATTACACGTTGAACAAATCTCCTTAAAATTACACCCTACTTACATAAGTTGATATTTGCCTATGGTTCCTTGATGCATTGCATTTCAATAGAAGAAGAGAGAATAAGGGTAATATTTATAATACACTTATTCACAAATCTGGTAATCGGGATGGTGTGTTGATCACTCAACTCGAACTTGCAACTGAAAATCCGCAAAAGGAAATGTATCACTTTCCATTATAGCATATTAGTCAGAGTAAAAATGTGGTTAATTTCTTTATTTGGTTAGGTTTCGAGATACAAGTGTAGTTATCAAATTAGACCGGTAAAGAAACGTGACAAATCCGTGAGTAGATATTCAATATAATATACAGATATCGCATACATCCACTCTAATATTGCAGATTCTCCAACACGTAAACATAATTTCATTATGGAATATGAAATTGGGTTACGTTCAATGCATAAGTATTCGTTCTGTCTGGCGTCTTTCAAAGCTTTAGTTGAATCATTGCAACTGCTCTTAAGAAAATATAACTGAAATTTTGATATATATATATATATAGGTAACACAATAAGTTATGTGGATATTCACAACTTATCAAATGGTAGGGAAATTTTAATGGATACAAATTATATATGTGGTATTTATAAGTACCACTTCATGCCCTGGAATTTATGTGAACCCGAGTATTACTGGTGGTGATTTTAGACCACATCTCTTAAGCATGTAATTATCATTGGTTTCTTTTATTTATTTTTCTCGAATTTATTGACCCCAGTACTTATTTTTGAAGCCTGGTATTTAGCCTATTGAACTCTTGCCGAACAGCTACTTTTATAGCCCCGTGGTTGGGAACTAAGCTTCCTACCACACAACCACGCCTGAGCATATCTTGTATAATGTCCAATTATATATGTATATATATATATATAATATATATATATATATATATATATTATATATATATATATAGAGAGAGAGAGAAGAGAGAGAGAGAAGAGAGAGAGAGAGAGAGAGAGAGAGAGAGAGAGAAACGATGCTCTATTTATTTATCATCCCTAGCAACAATAAATCAGACATAGAAAGAATGAGAAAAAGAATTAGAAAATTGTTTAAAGCTTTAACCTGGGTGTTACGTATGAATATGCCACAAAGGTAGTAAATATTTTAGATACTACTTTAGACATTAACTCTAGATTATACCACCCCTGTACGAAACCAGGTGAGGTTAAAGATACGTGAAGAAATTATCAAATTACCACCCGCCTAATGTGTAAAATCGGTAATTAAAAGTATTTCTACGAGAATTACAAAATTATCATCAAATAATGATATTTTAATACCCATTCCTAATACTACAATGTTGCTTTGTCTAAGGCGGGATATGACCAGGAAGTTACTTTTCTTAGTCCTGAAAGTTCAGTATCTTTTAATAGAGGAAATAATGATAGTTTGACTAATAGAAGGACTACTAACTTACTTATTTGTGAAAAAATACCAAATCATAAAGCATTCTACAGACCTAACAATTTAAATAATAATAGAATAAGCTTCAGCAGGAGACGAGATACTAAAACAAGAATGAAGCTTAGGTTAGATAATAAAGATTGCGATGGGAAAGTATTGATTACTCCTCCCGACACCGATACGAAATCTACTGGAAGTATAAACATACTTATTAATCAAGGTACGATTCTATAGAGCAGGGATAGGACAGGTAGATTCTGCCCTTACACCATAAATTTGAAGGTAAGAATTTTGTCTGGTGCAATATCCTGTACAACTGTGCCTTATCCACAAACATATATATGAAATGTATGGCTATTTTAGAAAAAAGACTTTCCTACTTCCCATAAATATAATAGAATCTTTTCACGTAAGACAGTTGGAATGTCGTATTCTACTCTTCCCAATGTGGGTACCATCATAGCGAGATTAAATAAGAAGAATATAGAATTAGCCAAAAATCTAAAACCTGGAAACAACGAAGGGGAACCTAATGATTATTATACTATAAAAATGAGAATGATTAAAGTACTGAAAACCACAGATCTCAGAATGGACCACCGATTATACCTTCCAAAAATCAAAATAGACAATAAAACATCAATAATAAATACCATAAACCTGGGCGCCACGGAACTAATAGCCACAGAAACAAATGGCAATATCACTGAGCTAAATGACATAATATATGCAGCAGGCACTGCAGCCACAAAAGAAGCTGGATACTCCCACAAACCCATCCAAATAGGAGTACCACTACCCAAACAAACTCTGTTGACAAATAATATCCAACAACATATAAAAAAGAGAAAAGATCTGTTGTCAATGCAGTACCAACTGCAATAGGAGTGGAAGAATTTTGGAAAGAAATATGGACGGTGAAGGCATGTTTAGATGTTATTAGACCTTCTCAGTGAAGTGTACGTTTACCCATTTCGAATATATCCAATAAGCGTTATCAAAGAAGTGTAAACTGAAATTTAAGCAACAACGATTTCATATGTGGCCACCATATGAAGTTTCTGGCAAAATATCTCGCTTCTCGTTTTCACATGTTTCTTACTAAACGAATTGTGGCTTCAGGCAAGATCACATTACGTAGCCTTTGCTGAGAGACGTATTTGTGATCTGCGTTCTATCAGATGTGGGTATGGTTTCTTTCACCTACCTCTTCGGATACACATCTATAAACTAATTCACTACGTTCAGCCAACAATGCCTATATACTGTTGTTAATTTCTCTTCAATGTTTCGCACTTAAATTTCATGCTCACGAAATTTATGTCTTTTCTCCTCAATTTACATGACTTATAAGTAGAGGCATGGATAGACTCTTAAGCATGGATAGAGTCCTTCGGTGGGCACGATTTTCTAAAGATAAAGTCTGCGGGCGGATCACAAGTTCTAACTCTTATATTTGTGTAAATCTTGTATATATCTATGTATAATTTGATATACATTAATAAAGATGAGTTTAGCAAATTAAATTGATGCGTAACACCTTCATTAACACCGCCACTTAATTTAGGACGTTAATATTACTTATGAGGTATTTTTTATTTTACAGCTACGATGTAGTTTGGTTACAAGGGGGTAGTACAAACATAGCAATATGTGTTTTATAGTGAAGACAAAAGTTCCTCTCAAATGACAATTAACGGACGATTTTCTGTTCGAGTCTAACCGTTTCAAGTCGTAGTGGAAACGCGACCTATGTCGCAAATATGCTTACGAATATTGTATGAATTTTATAATTAAAAACTTTACTGTATTCTATACATACGAATATATACCAGCCTGCAGGCGCGACTGCGCCCTCGGGCGGGGGTTTTCCATCCCTGCTCTAAAGTTTCATGCTAATGTTTTATTTCCTTCAACATCAACAAAAACAAACATTGTACATGTTAAACAAATATCGCAAGTCACTTTCTTAAACATGAAAAATAACAACTGGATCACTCACAGATGTATCACAACATCAAGGATCTATCCTACCAAATGTACTTCACGTCTTTCTTTAGAAACCAGGAAAATATATCAGGCATTTGCCACTAATTTTCCAACTACAGCTTGTGAAATCATATGCTCTACCAAATATTAAACATAATTATATTAGTCGTGGACTGACTACGTGACATGCCTTCAAAAATGGCCGGTACCTGATGATGACAAACGACAAAAATGGCGAATCACCAGGTGTCCATCACTCCCAAATGGATTGAATTTTGTTACTTCTCCTGTCCAAAACTTTGAGGTGTTTTAACACTCGATGCTTTGAGAGTGTATATTCTTCCCACGCTATGCAGCCACGAGAAAATACACCAAGCTTACGCATATACATTAAGTATCGGTAGTTAATATTTATTATACTAGTTGCTTTTATTTCATATGTGTATATATAATTATATATGCATGTATGTATGTTGACTGTGCGATACCGTCTCTCATAAACGTGCTGTGCTACAAACAATATGTATTTAGACAATGACCTGCAAGTATTCCAGATAAATTTCAAGTTTTCAACCTTCGTCCGATACTTATTGTGCACAGTAGGCGTATATGTGGTGTTATCTCATATCTAATACGTGGGCAACGTACGTATCAACGATGTATGCACATTATGTACGATTCATAGATGCCTATTTCAATTGAACAGTCCCTAAATCGCGTATATTGAATGTGTGTGTATATATATATATATATATATATACACACACATACATGCATACCATATGAATACGTATGTATCGGTATTTGTATACACACATTCATACACACACTTATATATGTATGCATATATATATACTTATATACCCGTAAATCTACATAATTTATATATGTCCACATATTGATTATATATAACATATGAATACAGAGATAGATAATATATTCATATATACAATATATATATATATATATATATATATATATATATATATATATATATATAATGTATATATACTTAAATGTTTGTACATTTGTACATATGTATATACAGATATACACATATATATCATAAAGCACTAACGATAGAACTATGTAATGCAGCAATTTGTAATTTCTGGCGTGTTATATTCTTGCATTGGTGTTCTGCCAATGGAATCAATATTTACTTGAGAAAACTAAATCTATGTGTATAACTGCAAGACAAGAATATTTCTAATATACTATTATTTCCATATTAACTATTAGAATAATTATCCGTTTGGTAGTTGTTGATTTATTCTGTTGGGAAGGGAAACAGTAAAATACCGCTCGAAATTACGTGATTTGCATATCGTTTTAGTTATACCAACCTCTTGTGGTCAATAAGTAAGATGGAACACAAGATGGAAGAACTTTTCTTTAATTGACGCACGCTTGGCTTTGTGTTTGAGTTTAGTTTCGTATCTTAACAGTGACATGGTCAGCATATTTATGTGGTAAATCGCTCAAGCATCCATTACTTTAGATTCCTTTTTGTAGACGTAAAAATGTAACCTATATTTTTGCAATATCTTATAGCAGAAGTCGCTGTAAACTAATAGAGGAGATTACATAAATATTTTCCTTTTGTCATACGTGTGTGTGTGTCTGTTTGTACATGTATGTATTACATATTCATATACGTACGAACACACGTACACACATACACACACGCATATATAATATATATATATATATATATATAGTTAATCCAAACAAGAAAACCAAAAAAAAACAAAAAAACAACAACGCGAGAACGTGGAACAAATAAAGTATTACTGGACGTTCAGGAAAGAAGGGATGAAGGATAGTTTGACGTTTCGGGCGGAGCTCTTCGTCGGAAACATAGGAGAAGGAAAGATCCCGAGAAGGGAAGACAGACGAAAAAAAATCGGCAACGGTACTCACGAGGTCATATATATATAATGAATAACAGCATATGATGGAGAATTGTCAGCTGACTTTTCTCCATCGTACCTTATTGTTCATTTGATTATAATGTACCAAAGGAACTTACGACTCGTCGGACACCCTACAGTATACCAACAGCGTAGTATTCAAAGTAACGCGTTTTTTGTTTTGTCTTTTTGGGTTTTTTGGGTGGGGAGAGCAGCCCCCTAGGTGCTAAATACTCATGGATTTGGTTTCTCTGTGTATAGAACCGAAATATCCTATCTGATATTTTGACTCTCATCAACCATAGGCAAGAACCACAGAGATAATGCAACCCTTCTAGGTGCATACCTTTTATAGTACTAGAATCTATCTGAATCCTCATTTTACTATATATATATATATATGTGCGTGTGTAGATAGATAGATAGATAGATAGATAGATAGATAGATAGATAGATAGATAGATAGATAGATAGATAGATAGATAGATAGATAGATAGATAGATAGATAGATAGATAGATAGATATAGATAAAACTTCAAAGAAAGCGAGCCAAAAGAAGGAAATTAGTAACGTGTATTTCAACAGCACAAAGAAGTACAATAATACCAAATAAAATGCTGCAAAAAGCGTCGATATATTTAATCACCATCTCTAGAGGTCGTATTGCCATTGTGAAACATATTCTATGCCACCCAATTGCATGTGGCAACAATGGCCGCACATGCTACCAATGGCATGTGCGCCACCTCGAATCGAACTCACAACCATACGACCGTGAACTGAATACCCTGTAAGCCACGCGCCTTCACACACACACAAAAACCCACACACACGTGTATATATATATATATATATATATATATATATAATATATATATATATATATATATATAATATATAATATATATATATATATATATATATATATATATATATATATACACGTGTATATATATATATATAGTGGAGGTGCAATGGCTCAGTGGTTAGGGCAGCGGACTCGCTCTCATACGATCGCGGTCTTGATTCCCAGATTGGGTGTTGTCAGTGTTTCTTGAGCGAAAATACTTAAAGCTCCACGACGTTCCAGGAGTGTATGGTGGTGAACCCTGGTGTAGTCTTTTACCATAATTCCCTCTCACTCTTTCTTCCTGCTTCTGTTGTACCTGTATTTCAAAGGGCCAGCCTTGTCACACTCTCTGTCGCGCTGAATCTCCCCGGAGAACTATGTTAAGGGTACATGTGTCTTGTGGAGTGCTCAGTCACTTGCACGTTAATTTCAAGAGCAGGCTGTTCCCCTGATCGAATCATGTGGAAACCTCGTCGTTGTAACCGACGGAGTACCACGATGTATATATATATATAATGTGAGTATATAAGGAATATATTGGGATAAATTATTCCGGCGGGCTTCGTAATAGCTCTCAGGTATAATGCAGGTTTCGTCTAACAACATCATGTAATAAACAACAACGATCGCATATTATGGGCGATACCACTAAAATTCTACTGATGGTCACTCCGGGTTCGGTTCACTGGATTATGAATTTTATCATGGGTGTAAATTTAAAGCAATTACAAATATTACAGAGATTGGCACACCTTCAGACTTTTCATCTGATTTTACAGTTGGTCATACTTAGTTGGTTATGAAAAAGTAATATATATTACTTGGCAAAAATGACCAACTAACATGTATGTGTATATATACATATATATACATATATATCTACATGCATATACACACAAACATATATATATAATATATACACGGTAGTATTACCGTTATTTACACTAATAATAAGGTGGCTTGCAAGCAAGTTCACTCCTTTACAGGTACAATATATAGTAATTTAATACTCGATATGGTATATAATATCACTTGCTAAAATCATCTCAATGCTCCAAAAATCACCATACCAATTACGAAAAAGATATACACGTGCAATGCAATGAACATTTCAAAAATATGCTTTCCCTTGCTTTGAATACAGATAAGTAATACATACTTCAATACCAATTGGTTTTACGCTTTGCATGACAAACATGCTTTGCGATCTCCTATGTAAGCTCGTGTGCGTTCCTAACTTTAAACGTCCGGCTCCGCTTGAAATAAACAATCGGAAACAAGAAAATTTAAATAAGGTAGTAGTGTTACCATTATTTACAATAATAATAAGGTAGATAGAAAGTTCTTCCCTTTACAGGCACAATATAGGCTTAGTGAATATTCTAGAAATCGATGCTAAATGCTGTTTCAACTGAGGATCGCAAAGCATGTTTGTCATGCAACGCGTGAAATCAATTGGTATTGAAATATGTATTACTTATTTCTGTATTCAAAGCAACGGTAAGCCTATTTTTCAAATGTTCATTGCATTGCTCGTGTGCATCTTTATCGTAATTTTATGGTGATTTTTGAAGCATTGGCTCTGATTTTAGTAAGTGGTATTATATACCCTACCTAATCTTAAATTAATTTACATCTATATATATATATATATATAGGAGAGGAAAAATTATAAAAAGGCAGAATGCTAAATTGAGGGTAAAATTTAATAAAAATGGGTGTATGGAAAATTTTAAAAAATAATAACTCTATCGGTTTTCATCGCAAAGCAAATTTTGAAAATTTGCTTTTTATGAAAACCGGTTAGAATTATTATTTTTTAAATTTTCCATACACCCATTTTTATTAAAATTTACCTTCATTCTGCCTTTTTATAATGTTTCCTCTCCTATCATATCTCCACGTGCAGTCGACACAACCCCACCATTTATTGATTTATATATATATATATATATATATATATATATATGCGTGTGTGTGCGTGTGTGTATGTATGTATATGTATGCGCATGCATGTATGTATGTAATTATTAGTTTGTTATAACAAACTAACATACATTAGTGGGTTAAAATGAACGACTACTATACATACATATATATATATATATGTTTGTATATATATATATACATATATATATATGTATGTATATATAGATATGTATATGTATATATATATATATATATATATATATACATGTACATAAAGTAAAAAGTAATATGTATATTATTTCCGTAATTCGCAATAATGCATTTTATATGGTTTCCTTTGATTGAAACAATATTTTTTAGTGTGTTCGTGCAACAATGGCTTTAATATTTGCTTTTGAACTCCTAACGCAGCAGCATCTTCTTACGGTCACTATCTACATCGTTGTTAACTTGCTTCCGTTCCACCATATCTGATATCTTTCCAAGAATAAAATATATTTCGGTCTTTTTCTATGATATTGTTGTTTTAAGAACCAATGACATCATGTCTGCGGAGGACACAATAACAATTTCGACGTCATTTTTTCTTTCTATGAGATTTTTTTCAGTATTCAATTAATATAATTCTAGTTGTTGATTAACGCGTTAAAATTGCCTACACATTGCGATTTGTTTTCAAATTAATTACCTTATAGCGATGGAAAGTATACATTATACTCTAGAAACGTTTCCCCTCCATTTTGAAATCCTGTTCGAAAAACAATATACTAGTGACGTACTGTGTCTCGTTGAAACGATTGTCGTAGTGCTCTAAAATATATTTGGTATTGTTACAATATTTTGAGGTCAATATTAATTTGTTTGTTTTTGTCTTTTACTATGTAAATTATTTAGTAATTTTCTTTCCGAATTATTGTGAATTTCCAATATTTTACAATGATTCTGGATATTATATTATGGTCAAATAGCACCAAACTTCCTGAGAAATGCTCACGGTTCCAAATATCTAAATATTTCTGTGCTGAATATTTATTATACTCACTTAATGGATATATGCTTCAATGATTGACATCTTTCGATATTAGTGTAGATGGAGTTGTATATGTACATTTGTTGAGAATAATATCATTCAGCTTTTAAAGTCTTCACTTATATATTTATTCTGTTATATGCAATGTCCATGTCTTCTTCTCTATGTTTCTCTCTGTATCTTTATCTTTATTTCTCTCTCTCCCTTCTCTCTCTCAATATATATATGTGTGTGTGTGCGCGTGCTCACACAGGCACACAGACACGCATATATATGCGCGTGTGTATATATGCAAATATTTATATACACAACCACACACACACACACACACACACACATATATATATATATATATATATACATCTTATATTCTTCTTTTATGCTCTTGCCCTCTCTCCTTTCTCCAGTTCTCTTTACTCATCACAGTCATGAAGTATTCCGATACAATAATTCTATAGAATAACTAATTGTGATTTTCTTCAGAAAGTATCCTAACTCCTAAGAGTAAAGCAAGCGATCCTACACTTCTGTTTAAGTGCTTTTCTGATTTCTGCCTATTTACAAGAAACTGTCAAAACATTTCACCTCTGTAGTTCTATATTAATGCATAGCCATACTTTGTAACATGCCCGCTTCTCAATGAAAATTGTCACGGTTGGTTTCATGTAAGTTGTCAAGAAGTAGTGAATATAGATACAGGTTTCAAAACTGGCGTGAATCTCATATATTTCATTTTGAGCAAAAATGCCTCAGAAAAATATGACTAAAATTCATTTTGCTTTATCCTCTTGCACTGGAATATATATATGTGCGCGCGTGTGTGTGTGTGTGTATGTATATGTAAAAATATATAAGTATATAGGAGTTAGAGGTTAGAAAACTATCTAAGATATAATATATAGCTAATTTACTATTGCCTTGAAGCAGTAAGCCTTTGAATATGAATAGGCATTCCTCCAGTTTGATGTTCTAAGAAGTTACCTATAATTTCGATTTCTGAAGTTTATTAACTTTTTTAACACCAATTTCTCGCAAATTTAAATATTCACTACGTCCAATTCACCAAAAATTTTAATATTTATTGCATTCACTGCAGAGTATTCCATTTTAATTTCCAAAGTCATTCACTTTCTCTTTTTAGTTTTAATTAGCTATTAGTGCATACGTAATGTAAACACATTTATTAAATGACATTTTTTAAACTACCCGTATAATTTTTGGACACGGGATAGCTGTGAGAAGAGCCTAGAGAGCTGGGTAATTACTATTAGAAGACGAGGAGAAAAAAGCAAAAATTTCCGAAAAGTACTCGCAACTTGCACAATATTCTCAATTTTCAAACACAACTTCGACAGTGATACACATACACACTCACACATCAATACAAATACATCCCCGCGCGTATATAGATACACAAATAAGAGGTAATGAATGTGTGTGTGTGCTGTTCACTGACAAAACTTTATGCCGCATCACTTTTGTCAGTGAACAGGGTGCGGTTTCAAAGTGACGAAAATATTTTGACACAAATGAAGTTTTTATGTCGAAGTTTTTATGTGTTCTTGGATGGTTTGCAAAAATCTTTCTCGCTGCAATACTTTTTGTTTCAGCACACAATTTCAGATCATGTGATTTGCTATACATGTACATCTCCGTAATTGCTTTAAATCACTGTGGATAAATGCCAGCAATGACCTTCTCAGGCTCTCCCAATATCTAAATTACAAAGCAGAAACAATCGTGGGCAGGGAGTGGGGAAGCAAAAAATACATATTTCCTCAAATTTTCATTCAAATAGCATATGAATATATTTATGGTGAAAAAGTTTTGAAAAAATCCAAACATGTGAAAGTGTTAAAGAAAGAAGGATGATTTCTTTGGATGTGGTAGAAACAACAACCACATCGCCCTCTAATCACTTTCTCTTCTGAAAATATTAAAAAAATTCCCATGGCTTTGAAGTGCAAAAACTTTGGCCAAAAGAATGATGAAGGAGGGGAGTTTGTAAAAAAGAGAGTTTTCAAAGCTTTTTTCATACAAAGATGCTCTCCACCTAACCCCATTGTTTCCAAGGCTGTGGTTTTGAAAAGAACTGGAGAAAATCTCCGAATAAAATTTCCCCACAAATTTATAATCGAAATTTATGTCGTTTGAAAGGGATTCGTATAAATTTTCATTAAAAGATACCCATCTTCCGGAACGTTATGAGGGAAAACAGTCAGATGGTGTGAATTTTCTGAAACTCCTCTCATCACCCCATCACAAAAATTCTTTCCCATAAATCTCTATATGCTCCGAAGCCATAACATCTAAGCAGTATTTGTAGAAAAGTTTCTTTGAAAGAATCCATTTTTCTGGATGTTATGAGGCAACAAAGCCGGGGGCGTATGCATCTGTAGTTATGCCCTTTTATTTATACGATTTTTTCATTTCATGTTTCTTTCCTGCATTGTTTGCAATGTTCTCTCTCTCTACACACACACACACACATACACACACGCGCACACACACAGACACAGACACACACGCACACACACAGACACAGACACACACGCACACACACACAAACACACACTGCAAAGCTTACAGATGGGCTGCTGAACTGAAATCTCTATGTTGCTCTGAGGGGAAGGTAAAACTTGACAAATTGTTTCTCCCTCTGTTGTTGGACTACCGTGATGTTTGTTTAATAAAGTGAGATTATGACTGTAATAAAATAATGAAAGCAATATTTAGTAAGCAAGTGAGCACCATTATACAAATAAATAATTAGATGTGAAATATAGAAATTATTAGAAATGGGAATCAAATGTGAAAATATTAGCAAGGGGCTAGGAGAAATCACTTTTTTGGCGGTTTTCTTCTATTATATATACATGACCGAAACTTCGAAGTGACTATAAAATGCCATCTTGTATAGGAATGATAAAATTGTACTCTATAAAACTATTGAGTAACCCATCAGATAAATGGAAATTTGGTTTCATTGTAACTGAACATATAAACGAATATTCATGTGTGTATATATATATATATGAGAGAGAGAAAGAGAAAAAGAGAGAGCCAATATCTATATAACTGTGTTATGTCTTGTATAATTCTGTTATTGGTGGCATAAAATTAGAAGATATTTACAATCTTTTGCATAAAATTAGACTATATTTTAAGACGCAGTTAACATTTCTAGACTCACTAAATTGAAGAGGTTGCTGACAAGACTGTTGAGAATACATATGAAGGAATTCTTTACATTCAAATTGTAATCATACATTGAATAGATTTACGTGTCTTCTGTGATTAAAGAGATGTGTAAACTTGGTACCAGAGCAGCACACTAACAGTGTACTGATTGGTTTCATAGAATTTGAGCTGGCGAAATCATGCCTTATATGAATAAATTAAGCAACATCTCTCTCTATATAAACGGCAGTTTGTCTGTGCGTGTTTCTGTGTGTCTGTTTTCTCGTACCCTCACCCTGACCACGGCTTTCAACCGATTCTGATGAAACTTGACACACACATAGCCCAATGTCATAATTCAAAACTAACGCAGCGAAAATTTTGAAAAGTTCCCCCAGTTCTGAAAAAAATCGATAAATTCGACATGGGGTCGAGAATAAAAAAAAACAAACCACAGACTGTCTAGGGGACGCAACTCAACCTTTTTTTACTCTCAAAAAATAATTTACCATCATTTTTTTTCCATTTTTTTGCTATTTTTTGGCTATAACTCTCTGAAAATGCTTTATAGTTATTTCCCTTACAAACCTGAGCAACGCCGGGCGATACTGCTAGTTGTATATATAACTGCGCTTCCACGAGAAGTATTAATATGTAGGGGCTTTGCTTGCGCAGATGATATGTTAATAAACATATAATTGCCAGCATCGTACTAACTATGAAATTAGAATTTTCACAATGCTGTAAATTATTTCTAATAGCCTACAGAGTTTTGAGAAGTAGACATTGCTCTAGAAGGACAACATGCTATGAATATAAATTTGCTTTGTTCAAAAATACTGCATTAATGTTTAAATTTCTCATTCTTTCGAGAGCATTTGTACTTGCATTGATTGCATTTTTCGCATTGCTATTTTACTTCCAAACCACCTTAACTCGGCAATTCTTAACATATCCTGTTCCCTTCGTCGTCTCTCTAAGTTTAAATTTGTTGCTTCTGAAACTTATATCAACCCCTGGAGAGTAATTCTTCATTCGAATAAGTTTCGTACATATATTAATGAGCTGTTGTACTTCAGTCATGTAAAATAAGGACATGCCACGTTACATTAAATATTAGAGAAACTAAGAGGAATAGATTAAGACACATAGGCGGAGAGAGAAAATAGAAGAATAAAAAAGTTTTGTCACTATACTACGAAGATGTAAGCCAGAAGTCATTTAGTGTCTTTATTTCCTTTCCAATTCTCCCGAGGATTTGAGCGTACCTTCCATTCTTTTGTTTGCTTTTTTTGCCTAATCCTCCAATATTATCAATATAAGCATACATGAACAATCCATACACATATACATATACATGTACACAGGCACTCACACATACATATGTATATACAGTTATACAATTACACTGTTAGAACATGCATAATGACATCTGATTCAATATACCGTAGAAAGTATTAGAGCAAACAATAGACGTCGGTTTATTCTGATTGCGTATCGGACATTCGATTATGATTCCTCTAATGTATTTTCATTATATATGTTGCAGCTAGGCCCCATTTTTCCCGGGCTACAAATATCGTGTAAATTGATATTACAGTGTAGAGAGCTCTCCTTTCCTATAGCTGCACTTTCTCAGTGTGTATCTTCCCAGGAAGTCAAAGCCAGAATTAAATTCACTGGTCTATTTACCCTCCTCTTTTTTCACACTTACCAAATTTTACAAAGGAAGTTCTATATATCAAGTTCTTCTCCAGTAAGCAAAACCTCTCGACTATCGATGTCTTCTGTCCAGGTTATATTCTCTAAACCAATCTCAGAAACATAAAGGTTTCAATTAACTGGTACCTCCCAGCACTCCTCTGGACCTCAGAATGTATAAATGCGTCTGTGAGCAATATCTCTGCAAAGATAACCTCCAACTCACCGTGTACTTTACAGCAAAGCCCAATTTGCAAGCACTCTGTGATATTCGTGACCTTTCAATTACAAGGCTTATCAGCAGTCTTGCATACGGTTTTGTATTCTTTTTTCTAAAATAAAGTCCGCTGAGTACACCATTTAAATTATATCGAGGAAAATATTAAGAAAAAATTACCATGATGATTTACCACCAGGATAAATGAAATGCTATGTTGACAAGACTTCCTTTCTTCTTACAGCGTTCGTTTATGTTACCTGCAGTATTTTGTTAAAACAAGTGAGATCCGGTGGATGATGGCTGTGATATTTGGGTTAACAATATAGTTGAGGGAAAACCGGCAAAAGATTTGTATTTGAAGCTTAACATTTGACGATGTAATTCATTATGGCAATACATCAACAAATACACTGACACACACACACAAACACACATACACACACCCACACCCACACATATATATATATATAAATATGTATATATATATATATATATATATATATATAATATATATATACATATATATATATATATAATATATATATATATATATACATATATGTATATATACATATATATATATATATACATATATATATATATATATATATATATATATATATATATATATATATATATATTCAAAACGAAATATTTCTCTCAGTCTTTTAAATCAATGACATCAAGAATAATATCCAGCGTAACCGCTTTCAGGGAAGACAAACATTCTAAATTTACAACAGCACCCACCAAACTGACATTGAAGCAATTTAACACCACACACTATTCAAATCCAAATTTGTCATGTTACAAGAGAAAGGACCTACTCAATATATATCATCGTATGTATCCTGTATATGAATAAAAAGCATCATTCCTACAAGTCGAGTGTATTTGATCATAGGTCTATTTACAGTCAGGGAAGGTATGGCATTTAACAACAACAAAATTGCATTTATTATCTCTACTACAACAAGCGAACGACTGGCAATATATTCAAGAATATGCAGTATATGATCCTGGTGAAATTATCTACAGTTGAATAGTTCGCATACAATAAACCGGGAGACATGATCTGAAGCACCATCAATAGGCAATATAATTTTAAACTCGGTTATGTGGCCCTTAAACAACAAAGAGTAATGGATGGATGAGTAAACGTCGGAAGATGAATTACATGAAAATCGGCGTTTTATTCATTTATTTTGTAATTTGATATAAGATTATAAAATATGAACTTAGATATCTGTAAAATTTTATGTGAGAAACAAGTAGAGTGAACTAACTGTATTAGCAAGTCAGAAGAACGCTGCTGAAATGGCGGAATCAATAAAGCAGACGATGCGGAGAAAACAAAACATTCCAGCAGAGTAGTGAGATTTAATTTTGGTGCACCGATTTTTACTTCAGTCAACGATCACACCTTATAATGAATAATTAAAAGATAATGTTGTATAACTCAAAGACAATACCGTCTATCATATAAATTGGAGGATAAAAGAAAGTCGATACTCTAAACACAAATGGACATTAAACCGATAAATTAACCAATCGTAACGTCTATCTTCCGTTCGATATTCAATTCAATGAAAACCGCCATTTTCCCGTATTCAGTTATTCTGATTAAGGTCACCTGTCAAGCTGAACAATCCGCTTTAAAAAGCTAATGTGTCAATTCTATAATCTTATTCAGTAGTTGGAAGGAATAGCACTAACGTCCGTTTATATATGGTTTGATACATCACAGACGCTAACAGTGAGTGGGAGTAGGTATATTTGTTTGTAGTGCTTTTGTTGTTTTAATATTTTATCACACAGCTTCTGATTATATCAGCTATGAACCCACGGGTGGTCAGTTCCTGCATACAGTTTAATAAACACCATTAATCTCACATGTAGTAACGTAAGTCAGTAAGTGGTGTTACACAGACACACACTCCCACGCACGCAAATACACACATATATATAGCAAATGTTGATGGAGGAGATGGTATCACATTTATTCCATGGTTTACCAGTGTTACAGAAACGTGTGACAAACATTAAGTATGCAGAAATGGATGAGAACAACGATTTAGTCATGTCTACTGCGTTCTCTGGGGGCTATCTCGTAGCTGAGGACGTATCTTAAATTCTGCATTATTTTAAAGGACATTTTGCATTTTTCATTAATGCAGGCATGCAAGTAATTTATTCATTATTAAATATAATATAAATTATTTACATGATTTTAAGTTGCGAAACAAGTTGTCATGATATTTTCTTATATTTGTCATGAATATTTTTATAGTCAAATAAAATTTCATTAATCTATTTCTCTATCATTTATCACATTATACTGTCCTTAACGTTTTCTGTTATATCATACTATATATTCTATATATTCTGTAGAATGATACACCAAGGAGCTTTCATCCATATATTGTAACTTAAATGTTACATCGGTAAATTTTCCACTCCTTTACTTATTTATTTTTCCTAAAATTTTCGTTGCGTCTAGCAACCTTTTCAATAGTTGTTGACTCTGTCCGTTGTCTGGGCTGCGTTCCTTTTGTTTGTTTCTGCGCATGTATGTGGGTCAGTGTGTGTGCGCATAAACATGCATGTATGTATGCACATATGTGTGTATGTGTGCTTGTTTTTTCTGTCTGCACGCATAGACACACATACGCAAATGAATACTGAAACACATGACCATATACACACACACGTCACTTTACACAAGGACACATATGGGGACACATATCTATACATACAGACAAAGCACATAGTCACAAAACCCATACACACAAGCATACACACAAACACACAGACAAACACACACACAAACACACATACGGACACACTCAGGCATGCACACACAAAGGTACAGAAGTACACACACACATGCAAACACACACACACACACACGCACGTAAAAACACATAAACATGAAAAACATACATACACATGAATATGCAGAATACGTACATACAAACGTACGCATACATATCATTATATATATATATATGCATGCATGCTTACATACATACATACATACACACAAATACACTCATACATACATACATACATACATACATACATACATACATACATACATACATACATACATACATACATGTATATGCGCACACACACAATGACCCGCATACATGCGCAGAAACAAACAAATTTAACGAAGCTGGGATAACGGACTGAGTCAAGGACTATTGAATATTTTAGGAAAAATAAATAAATAAATGAGTGGAAACTTTACCGGTGAGTGTTTTAAATAATATGGCAACAAAAGAGAATGGCTCTCCCCAGACGCAAGAAAATATGCTTCAGCACACAAACTCCCATCCTACAACGAGGCATTGGCAGCGTGAGTGTTTAAGGCTTGCGTCTCTTTTATGCCGGAGCCGAACTGCCATAAAAGAAAAACCCACCATGAAGCCACACTTCTCACGCAATGCATCACGTGTCCAGAATATTTATTAGATTAGGGGACAAGCACTTCATGCAATCCCATGCGTACGCACTATTTTTTTAATAGACACATCTGAGGCGTCCTTTTCAGCTGTGTACCCAGCGTGAAAAATTTTAATGAACACCCATAAACCCCACATACAGGCAGGATGCTCATTCAAGGTTAGCAGTAAGTGCCCAGTGTGTTGAATATTCTAGTGCTTCTTCATCTCCTAACCATACTTGTATCCCTTTTGGTATTGACACTGTTCGTGTCGCGTCCATCTTTTCACAGTCTATGTATATTTTCATATTTATTTACTTTTTATCCAAACGATACAAGCAAAACATAAAAGCCTTGAACAAGCAATGTAAGAGCGCAACACTGATGCAGGTCTGAAGAAGTGTCCCTCTAATATTTAAAACCACAAATGTTATGGTTATGCAAATTCGAACTTTCGTGTAAACTGGCGTTTAAAACAGAAATGGTAGAGAAAAAATTAACACAATCGCTGTTTCCAAATGTCTTTCAAACTAGGAAAGTTTCTTGAAATGAATAACAAGGTTTCTTGCGATATGTGCAGCTGTTGTCTCACCAGGCAAAAGAAAAATTGTGATTGTCATGACCCGTAAGAAATTTTTTTCTGTTCTTAAAATTATTACACGAATGAATTAGCTACACTTTTGAGAATAACGCTTCCTTAGGTGTTTAGGGAGGATAAAGGGCAATATATACATACATACATGCATACACACATATATACATATGTATGTATATATGTATGTATGTATGTATGCATGTGTCAGTATGTATATGTATATACGAGAGTATATACACATACGTAGATACCCGACTTTATGGGATGTATTCCTTCTGGGGACAGTAGAGTTGCCTGTGCATTCCCATGCAGAATGACTATGAAGATATTGTTAAGTGTGAATTTCAGACAAAAGCATAAATAGTTCTGCTGCGAGGTTGGATTCAAGCATCTATCGATTCAATGGATGCCGTCTTTCTGATTACATGACAGAGAAATAGCAGATGCCTCTATCTTATAAAACTAAAATCAATCTTTTCTACTCTTTTAGTATTTTGATTTTATTTTATATAAAACGTCTTGAATTTCCCAACAGCATTCAAACAGAAAATATAAATATTAGATACATATTCTCATACATACTTACTTTATACTCTCAATATAATTACAGGGTTTCGACAAAATAATGTAAACACCTTAAAATTTCAAACAAATTAATTTTAATATGGGGTAGGACCGCCTAGAAAGATTGAATTGTTACCAAAGGAAATTTTGTCCAGTCACCAGTTCTTGTATTAATCATGGTAGAGGATATCGACGTCTTACTTGTTTTCTAAAATGTACCATAAATATTCAAAAATATTGAGATCTAGGGACTGTTATGGCAAGATAAGATGTTCAACTTCACTAGAATGTTCCTCGTACCATTCAGTAACAATTTTAGCTGTGTGAATTGGTGCATTATCATCCTGAAGGATTGCGTTTCCCTCCGAAAACAGTTCCACAACCATAGGAAGAATTTGATCAGATAAAAGATTTAAATAGTCTTGACTATTAATTCTGCCATGAAGGTAAACTATTGGGCGGGTGGATTTCCAAGATATAGCCCCCGGGATCATCTAGGGACCAAGTCTGGAGGATTTTACTCCACTCTAAATGCTTTGCAGCATTTATTTTGACAGTAGTGGTCTTCTGATTTCAACCATCCCGTGAAATTCGGCTTTGTCCAGCTCACAGTGAACAGTGTTTGTGGAAATTGGGTTCTCGAGGTGTTCAGTAAGCTCTGCAGTACTTTGGGAGTTGTACTTTTGTGATCCTTTCTAACAATTCGTGTAAGAGTTCGACGGTCCCTACCTGAAAGTTTTGGTTTTCTTCCGGAGTTTTGTTTTGAGGAAGAGGTATTTTCCCCCTTTCTCAAAGGCTGCCATTACTTTCAAGACAGTACTTCTTGATACACCAAACATTTCCTCTGTTTTCGTTACGCTAGCGCTTGTCATACAAGAACCAGCAATTTGACTTCTTTGAAAGTCCGATAGACCTGTAATTTTAATGAATTGTAATTACCTTTTTCTTATGATATCTGAAAATAAACAGCAATTTTAGCAAAATATATTAAGCAACACTAATAATAAATAAAAGAACATAAATAAACAAGCTTTTGACGGTTTTCTAGATATTTCAAAATTATGATGCTCTGATGCTAAGTGTTTCCACTATTTTGTCCAAACCTTGTATATCTGCGCAGGTCTGCTTTGATGTCAGCGCTTCGGGTTCGCTCACCAATATAATCAAGTGATTTGCCAAAATAGCCATCTTGTCTATTTCTCCTTCTAAGATTTGCTATCATTCTATGTTGTAAAAGGAGTGTAAAATTTACCCAGTGTCCCTTGTATCGGAAATATCAGCAGACGTATTCCCTGAAGACTGTCTAGCGAGCTCGGAAGAGCACATTCTGCAACTCCAAGACTTTAAATCATCGATGTTACTCATCCTTTAACATTAAAAGATGCGTTAGATTGATTCCAAATTAAGAGCAAGTAATATTGTCATCATTAAAATTATCAACAAAATTATAAGATCTTCATGGTAAAGTCATATCGCATATAATCGTCTCTGATGTAAAACTCTAATCAGGAAAATATAAGCTTTGACTGTAGTTGAAACATACTTACTCTTTAATATCGGGGATACTTTAATATCTAGGCTTTGAGCCTAATAGTGTTTGTGTTCTAATTAAGCACCTAAATTGATTTCTATAATTGCGATTAGTTTTACCAATTATTTATTCAAATATAAACTTTAGAAATTAATTGGTCTGTAGTGTACAGTAGTAGGACAGAAAAAAAATTCGGCCCTGTGTCTGCTACAACATCCGACGAGAAATGAAACAACTAGTTAGAATGTGCAACTGGGTTCTACTAACCACAAGAAAATAAAAATGAATTTAATGCAAACGTATGGAATTCATTCTTTCTTTGACGTAGGCTTACCAAGCACACTATATTAGCAATCATATATGCGTTTGCGCTCAGGCATGTGCGTCTGACGACGTGTGCGTATGCGAACTGTTGTGTACGTATATGCGTATTGCTTCTTTATACATGTGTAATGCTTCTTCATACATACGCAAGAGATGTAGAAGTTTTATAGTAAATAGTGAATAGTAGAAGATGAATTCCTCGAGGAACGATTTGGAATTTTGTCAGGTATGTCAGGTCTATGTGATCTGATTATCAAATGACCAACAAACGCAATAGATTTACGTCAGCTGACAACATGTCAAGATTTTGCTAGAAGAGGGATATTTTCTACGCTAACTGACATCTTCAAAACACAGTATTCTCTCACTCTCTTCTCTCCGATTTCTCCATATTTTTCTGCCTATTTGTCTCAAAAGCACACACTCTCTAACAGCCTAACACTTTCTTTTTCTTACTATTTCTCTATAAGACTTAACAATCAGTTTCATCCTTACACTGGTGCATGTTTGTGTATGTGTGTGTACATATCTATATATATGTGTGTGTGTGTGTGTGTGTGTGTGTGTGCGTATATATGTATATGTATATATGTAATTCTTAGTTCCTTTGCATGTACACCACAAAATCCCTCCCAGTTAACAAAACAGCAGCAATGTAAGTGAAGAACTGACAAAGAAATCGAACAGAATGCAGTTACATATGATGCAGTTAAATTTGATAGTGTTATAACATATGAAATAATATCTAACACATTCTCTCGGTTTTTATTTTGGTATTTCGTTTGAATACCGAATAGAAAGCCATATATCGTAATATGATCGCTGTTTGATGTAATGGCTGTAATGACGGCGTAAATCATTCTATTTATAAATTTATACATGCTTACATTCATATATATGTATGTATATATATGTATGCATATATATGTGTGTGTATGCGTGTGTATATATACATATATATATATATATATATATATATATATACATACAGACAGACAGACAGACAGACTCACATATGTGTGGCGTAGCCGTTTGGTAGGAAGCTTATTTCCAAACCACATGATTGAGGGTTCCGTCCCGCTGCGTGGCACCTTGGGAAAATGTCATCTTCTATAGCCTCTGGTCCACCAAAGCATTTTGAGTGCATTTCGTAGACGGAAACAGAAAGAAGCCTGTTGTACACACACACACACACACACACACATATATATATATATATATATATATATATATATATATATATATATATATATATGTATATAGGGGATAAGTAAGAAGAAAAAATAAGCGAAAATGCACATTGGGAATCAAAAACGTAAAGGCTCTTTATGAAAACTAACGATGCATATACAAAATTAGATGAACTGAGGTAGGAATAAAAGTAATAAAAGTCATTATAGTGAATTGATAAAGAGATTCAAAAGCATACCGGTTTCGTAAAATTACTGATCACTGATTTCGTAAAGTGATCAGTACTTTCGTACTTTCCCCTCACATTTCCACGTGTAGTTTCTAATTTCTTTTTGTAACATATTTCTATTGTATATATATATATACATATATATATATATATATATATATGTGTGTGTGTGTGTGTGTGTGTCTGTGTGTGTCTGTGTGTCTGTGTATATATAGTCACAATGAGGACATTTAAACCTCGTATAGGGATATTCATCCAAGATGCACTGGTTTAATATATTAAATATTGAAGAGATAATTTCTCAATGAATATCTTATATAGAATATGGTAAAGTATCAAACATTTTTAATGAGTTAGAAAACAGTTGAGATCCAATGAATACAAATTAATTTATTCAGATATAATTAATCAAAATATTCACCAACCATTTCATTTCACAAACAAATTATAATTCGAAGATATATATGAATATATAAATTTGCAGTTTAGATACCTTGTAAAGGAAATCCTCAGGGTTTGCAGAGGACAATAAGGATTACATTATGATACTCTTGGAATACACAGAATATACAGTCATTTTTACTATGTGTGTATGAATATGTACGTATGAGTGTGTGCGTGCGTTAAAATTATTCCTTTTCTTTCAATCCAATAATAATAATAATAATAATAATAATAATAATAATAATATTAATACTAGTAGTAGTAATAATAATTGCGAGTAAAGTAATATAATGAATAAAAGAAAAGAAAAGAAAATGTATGTTTACGGCATAAAATAATGTAAACTTATACTTATATTTGGACACTTGTGTTTGTATAGAAAGAAAAATCTACAGAAGACTTGTATTATGTGGTTAAAATATACTAACATCGTCATGTTAGGAAAATGTTATATATAGTGACGTTGTTTTTCGAGAAAATAACCGGTTTCGTGTTTTCTTTTCAAGTTTCTCAAATTTCCTTACCGATATTCTGTCATCTTTTCGTTATGGTGTGGTGTAGAAGAGTTTCAAACAGGGGGAGATAATCAGGGATATTTTCGGTATGAGGGAGATAATAAAAATGTTCAGAATGATTAGGTTTTGTTAACATGATCTTGTTTTCATAGAATAGAGTGTTAGAAGTAGTTAAGTTTTGGTTTATATTGTTCAATGAGGTAAGTTTCCTTATTTTCAAATGCTAGAAATGGTTACGTTTTGGCTTATATTTTTTAATGAAGAAGGTTTACCTATTTAAACTAATTTGTGTTGGTGATCCAATGATAAGAAAGCTGACAAATACAAAAAAAGAAGCCATAGCACCTAACAACTATGAACAAAAAGAAGAAACAACAAACAATTTAAAACAGCTGAAATCCAAACTAAAACTGCAACAGCAATGTATCATGATAAAATGGTGGCAAGAAAAGCCCCATTCATAGCAAATACTGGGTTAAAATAAACAGAAAAGAAATAGACAAAGCAAAATCCCATCGAGGGCTGAGAAGCACAGGACTCAAAGCAGATACTGAAGAAATTTTAATTGCAGCACAAGATTAAAGCCTTCGCACAAGAAATTATCAAAAACTTGTAATGAAAGAAATACAAGTAACTGCAGAATATGTGGAGATGGAGAAGAAGCAATAAATCATATTGTCTCTGGCTGTCCAATCCTTCTTAAGAGGGAATATATTCACAGACATGACAGTGTTAGGACCTATAAACACTGGAAGCTTTGCCAACACTATTGAATAACAATAGAAAAAAGATGTATACTCACACACCAGAAGATGTCGCAGAAAACCTGAAAGCAACCATACTATGGTATATGCCAATACATGCAGATAAAGAAATTAAGGCTAATTGGTCGGATCTAGTTGTCACCAAGAGAACACCAGGAAAAATATGCTTTCTAATCGATGTTTTAATACCAACATATGATAATATTTCTCTAAAAGAAACGGAGAAACTTTCAAAATAGAAGATCTGGAAATGGAGGTAATTCGGACGTGGAGTCTAAAAACAGAAACAATTCCCATGATGATGGGTGCAGTAGGTATAAGAATACATTCAAACAAATACATAACAAAAACATAAGGACTGACAGATATATAACATACAGAAAATAGCACTACTAAGCACCCCACACATCTTATGTAAATACCGTTTCAATACAGTAAAAATAAGAGCATCACAGCAAACCATAACACATACCCAAGGGACATGGAGCTGCACTCGTTAGTGCAGTGATAAAAGCAAGTGATAAAATTAAGACTACTGAATAACAACAACATCAACAACAAGAATAAGCAATACTATCACTCTCAAGCGAAAAGAATAGAACAGCGTATGGCTACAAAATTTACAACAGGAAAATAAGCCATCTATTTTATATGGATGATTTAAAACTATATGGCAAAGATGATGAAGAGCTTGAAGGACTACTACATTCTGTGAAAGGATTCACTGATAATATCGGGATGGAGTTTGGACTTGAAAAGTGTGCCAAAGTCACTTTTAAGGAAGGGAAATCGGTAAAACCAAGTTCAATCGAATTAGATGTCGAAACAGTAATAAAGGCACTTGAGCAGGAACAAACCTATAAATACCTAGGAATAAATGAAGGCTCTGGTATCCAGCATGTAAGCATGAAGGATAAGGTTAGGTAGGAATGTTATAGAAGAGTTCGAGCAGTCCAGAAGTCTGAGCTGAATGCATATGATAAGGTGTTAGCCATAAATTCCTGAGCAGATATTTATGCATATGCTTGCATCCGCTGAAAGTTTCTGATCTTCAGTTAAATATGACGCTGGGGATCTTAGATCTAAACAAAATGTGCGCCCTTTCGTCCAAACAAAGCTTACATATATTTGAACCAATTACGCACGGTTTAAAATTTTCAATTACCCTCAATCTAATTACGTATGGTATTTTTCCACTTTGTGACACAAACATAGCTAACCAACTGCTGCGGAAATTGGAGGCTATGAGAGGAATCCCGCAATATCTAGAGTGTGGAAAATCGGTTTCGACGTATGCAGACGACATCTGTGTCATCGTATCCCGGGTTGAACATCTATTTCGGTAGGTAAGTCCATAAAGCAGGAGCAAAAATTAACCGGGATAAGTCGGTTAGTTTGCAACTCGGTACCTGGAGATGCAAGTCGATGCCACCCAACAGCGTCGTTGGACGTCGGACGGACGGACTGGTAAAAATGCTCGCGATCTGGTTTGGTTCAGACCTCCAGATCGAGAAGAACTGGAGTGAGGTTACGAGCTGGGTGGCCTCCTAACTCAGACCGAGTCTGAGCGGAAGCTGTACTTGAAAGGGATGGTGGAGTTTGCAGGTGTGTTTATCGCATTTGTAATTACCTATCGACAAACCGTGGTGCCTTGCCCAGATTCGTGGCTAAACAAGTTGTAACGTATGCTCTACTACTTTTAGTGGAAGGGCAGGGGACCTCTTGTAAGGTGCTCTATCTGTTGTCAACAACCACGAAAGGGTGGGATATGGATGCTGTAGCTAAAAATGCGCTGAGGCTAAGATATCTCTGGCTCTACCTGGACAGTGAGCAGGTGTGGTCTCCGTTCGTCAGACCGTTGCTTCCGCGGTTCACCATTTTTAGTGAACTGAATCCA